>NC_135215.1:9214274-9439274 GCF_052324685.1 Brachyhypopomus gauderio | reverse complement strand
CATGGTTTAAAATGCTAAATGATTTGTTTATATGTCCACTGTTATAGACAGTGAAACTGAAACCTCTACTGATTGGTCCTAGAGTAATCATATTCTTAACAAGCATGATCAATGTAGTTCAGCTCTGAATGTCAGTGGAGATATACCATACCCTGTGTGTAAATGCAGCATTGAGTTTGGTTGTTGGTCCTCTCAGGACACATGAGAGCAGCAGTGAAAGCTTGCAAGCAATAGCCATTGGGAAGGTTTGGGGTTTTGAGAAGGTTTGGGGTTTGGGGAAAGTTTAACATTTGTGGTTTTGAGAAGGTTTGGGATATTGGGAAGGTTTGGAGCATTGGGTAGGTTTGGGGTTTTGGGAAGGTTTGGGGTTTTAAGAAGGTTTGGGGTATTAGGAAGGTTTGGGTTATATAAACTGCTCATCTGAGCATGTGCGACTTCTCACCTTTCAGCACAGACACATGGTGACGCCTCACTCTGCTTCTGACGTCTGAAGCATCCGAGTCCTGAAGGTCCACTTTATCATAACCGTACCACCCCAGCAACTCATTCATTGTGCTTTCTGCAAAGTTCTGACACAAACACACACAAATACAAACACTTCAGAAATTCCTACTTCACTTTGTCCATAGTATGAGGCTTTCTAATCGTACGGTGTATCACCAGTGTCAATTGTGGTCTGTGCTGTCCACTTCAGTGGTAAAACTGTAAGTTCAGTGAATAAAAAAAAAACATTTCTTCCGTCTTCCATGAGTCCTTGAAAAAATGACTAGTCAAGGATTCAAAGATAAGAATGCACTTAATTACTCTTTGTTAGCAAAAAGGGGATTTTGTATTAGAAATCTCTTACCATAAAATCTACCTACAAACCAGAGAGAGCTGTCCCTGTCTGTGTGTCTGAGATTAGAGGGGTGGTGATCTGATCCAGGCTCAGCTGAAATCAGAGAATGACACAGAACACCACAGCTGGGTTGTGATCTTCCCAGAATTCCCCCTCCTCGTCGGCCCTCTCCTCTCTTGCTCCTGCGGTTCCTCCTCCTCCTCCTCCTCCTCTGATTCCCTCGCTCTCTTCCTCCCTCTCCACTCACCTCACTCATCTCTCCTCGAGCCCAACCAAAACAAACAGGGGAGAACACTGGTCTTCTCTCTTTCCCTTTTTCTCCCTTTCTCTCTCTCCTTCTTCCTCTGTTACCTGATTCTTCAGCCCTTCTCTTATTTCACTCTTTCTCTGAAAAACAGCCAGTCTGCTCTAGAACAAGGAGATTCTCTGAGAGCAGTATATTTATTACCTCCACCACTACGTCATACGCAAAATCAACCTACAATCAGGGGTGCCCAAAAACATGCACTTGTGTGCCTGTGCCTTGGGAACTGGCAAAGTTTCTGGATAAATCAAGGTGCCCTATGTATTTGTACTGTGATTGCTCTATCAAAGACCAAATCAGTTCCTATTCCCCATAAAATAGCCCTGATACACATATTGCTTTACTGTTTTCTCATAAGGGGTATATGGCCTTTTTTCATTTCTGTAGTTCAGACAAACATCTGCTCAGTGAAAACAGCGGATCCTATCCCAAGTCGCTGCAGCCAAGGGCAACAAAAACCCACCGTGACCCCCGCTCGAGCCCTGACCGCACTTACATCAGGACCGTCTACAGTTTCACGTGTTTGGATTAAAATTAGTTAAGTTGTAACTCTACACCCTCCAGCTCCATGGATATCATATGCTACGATCCAAAATCGCTCACACAAAGAGACGCGCCAGCTTTCCCCCACACAGTCATGGAAACGCTTCAAATCGCCCTCAAACAGACGTTTCTCTGTAAACCTCTGTAAACACTGGGGTGCTTTATGTTAAAATTAGGCAGAACACTTTAACACACGCGAAGTTCACATTTTACGAATCTTAAAAACAATTGCTCGATTTACTCTCTGGGTTAAGGGAAAAAAGCTTCCACCGCAAACCGTTTTGTAATGACCAACAGTTTAGCAGTTCGATCGAATTTCTAATCGGAATGTATACTTGTGTTACTGACTGCAAGAGCACGCAATAGACGCACAGATGCGCTTAAACTTCAGGCGCGCCACCGCGCCTTGTTTGACACAATATACTCAGTGACTGCGCGCATCTGGGGGGCTGCGCGTCTTGGACGTGTCCGCAGTGTAGCGCTCACGCTCGACTGGACAATTCAGAGTTTTACACTGTCCTACTGTTGATAGTACGAGTCTACTTACTCCAAAAGCAAAATATAAGATCACATTGGGCATTGGGTAAAAGTTAATTTCGAATTCTGATCCACTAATAGTTATATTTCAAATCAGGTTTAGTCTTTAAGTCTGTAAATCAAAGTAAACTAATCGAGAAACGTTGTCATGCCGCTGTCACGCCAACGTAACACACACACACACACACACACACAAATACAAATACACACACACACACACACATGTAAACCTAACTAAAAAAGACTGAAAATCATAAATGTAAAATTACAGACACTATACAGACGTAAGCATACTTGCTCGTACCTTCATGTCTTGGCTGACCTCTCTTTTGACGGGATGAGCGGGTTTCCTGCTTCGCTTGTTTTCCGGGGGCCTCCCTTTTTCCATCTTTGGCATCGTTTGTGCGGAGTACCGTCAACGCCAACGTGTGCGAATCACCGTTCAAAGGAATGGAGAACGAAAAGTGGTCACTCTCGACCCTCGCGACTGTCAATAGTTGACATAGTTAGCGTGCGGGCCCTTGTATGAACATGCGCGCTAAAACAATGCGCAGCGCGTGAAGGCAGGGGAGGGATTTGAGCTGTAACCGAACACCTGGCGCCCACTCCTCCCGAAGCTCACGAGATCCATTTCAGCCGGATTGTAAGGGCCAACTGATTTATTAGTGCAAACAAAGTGATTTATCTGTAAATAACTAATTAAAATAAGAATAATTTGTATTTCTTCACATCTTGAGTGAAGAATTTTGTTTTCGTACTGCAGACACCAGCCGCGACCAGCACACACATTAGACTGCAGATCCTAGCAGACACACACACACACACACACACACAATACATATACATATATATACATTTTAGACTGCAGATCCTAGCAGGCTTGCACGTGAACACCAAGTTGCATTTTTTTCATTTTGACTAACTCATATTCAAGCACACACACGCGCGTACACACACACACACACACATACACACATATGCACATATACACACATACACACACAGATTGCAAAGCTGTGTTCGGTGTTTCGATGAATCTGTGAGTCTAGCAGTTTGAGGACTCTTTCAAGGGTAGAGTAGCTCAGATTTCGGGCCCCTTGGTAGCCTGTGGGTGACATCTGATCACAGCTGGCCTAGAGTCAATGCAGCAAGGAGGTAGAAAGCTGATAAAAAAGACTCGAACTACCATAAGTTCAGTTTGAATATGTACATGTATGAAATTTAATTAAGTTGTGTGTGTTGGGTTTAAAGATTTGAACTACAAAGTGTCAATTCAATTATGTGAAACTTTATGATATTTTAAAATAAATGTTTATATGTTCACATTTACAAATGTTTACAGAGGTTAAACATCTGAGATGTATTAAAGTGTTCCTGAGAGCCAGTCATTTGCGCACCATGGCTTGTATGCAAATTTGATAGTGATACAACCAGAAGCCATGCACACATTGAGTGTTACCAAAAAATACATTAAAGGTGCTCTAAGCGACCTTAGTTCTCCAGCCACCTCCAGACCTCCAGCATGCTCTGCTATCACAGCCACTCTGTTAGCATGCTCTGCTATCACAGCCACTCTGTTAGCATGCTCTGCTATCACAACCACTCTGTTAGCATGCTCTGCTATCACAGCCACTCTGTTAGCATGCTCTGCACAGACTGCAAGATTTGTTGCATGTGCATATGCACATTATTAACTTGATTGGTTAATAAAACAAGTTATTATTGTGTTGTTGTTGCTGACTAGAGAGCCAAGGGCAGCTGCAGATGTCCAGACTGATTAGCCACATTAACCAGGACATGATAAATGGTGATAATATTCTAAACTTGAGTTTGTTGGCAGATTTTTAAAGGTTCTATAACAACATCTGTTTTCACCAAAATCCAAATTCACCAAAAATTTCACAGGCATGAAAATATAACCATAGTTTCCAGTATATGCTTGTAAGATCTGACTCTCATCAGATTAAATCATAATGCTATAAAACCATAATGCTATTTGGAAAAACTTTAATTTACCATTTAATTTACCAGTTGCAATTACAAATCCCAAGGGCAGGGTGAGATTTTCAGTGGCGGGAAAATAGCATCTATGAAGCAATAGGAGGCAAATCATTGGGCATGACCTGTCCTGACGTTTGGGTGCAAAGCTAAGGCAACATGTCCTAAGGGCTGAGGAACATACACAGCCCTGTTGCTGGAGTCTCGCTGGAATGTTTGGCTCGTTAAAACTACTATCTTGTAATATGTGTGTAACCTCTTGAGTCTGTATTTCCCAGGAACAGGAAACAAAAGACAGCGTTAAAGTATACGGTCATGTGTGTTTGTGTTATTAAAAGACTTGTTGCATATATCAAGGGCAAAAATGTAAAATGGTTACATTTGGAAACGTCTTTGAGATGTTTTCTTTGAGAATGAATGGAAAAGCACTATGACTTTACTACTGTCAGAATAGGCCTACGCTTTAACAACATTACAAAAACAACATCGCATGCTTAAATTGGTGGATATGCTCTTTGGTCAGTTGTCATAAGCTGCCATCTAGTGGTTAAAATACCAATTGCGCCATAAGTTGAATAAAACTCTCCTGAGGACACTGACCTACATGCTTTACATTAATCTCTCTTCATCACGCTCGTAACCTTATATGTGCTGTAACATAAAAATATGTTGTCAACAACATGTCCCTCACCTTCAAGGTCAGGTCCTCTACTAGAGGTCTGGGAGCTTGACAGTCCTGTGCAGTATCTCAACTGGACCAGGACTGCACTCTTCTGGACGGTGATTTCGTTCCTGGGATCCGCTGGAGCCATTCTCCCAGTTTGGGGGTCACGGCCCCTCTGATTATCACATGCATCACTGCTACTTTCACATTCCACATCTTTTCCATCTTTTCTACATCTACACACTACCTGCCGGCATCTTGCATCCTGCTGTTATGTGCTGGACCGTTTTAGGGGCATCTTTGCCTGCACCTGGGGTCTCGCCTGGTGTTATATCCCAGTTTCTACTGATCTTGTATTGAGAGTTTGATACTGTGCTGATATTAGCGCCTCTTTCAGTCCAGGCTTTTCCAGTCAGTGGTATATGAGAGAGAGAGAGAGAGAGATAGAGAGAGAGAGAGAGAGAGAGAGAGAGAGTTAAAAAGACTTATTAAAAAGTTTTTTCTGATTCAGCGGAGGTGACGCTGGCGTTATATTAGGGTTTGTGCAACCTGAAAAGCATCTGCAACAAAGTGAGTAATTTTGATCTTCTGGACTGTTTTCATTAGGCACCACTCTGACTGTGGTTTACGTCAGCAGCAGGTCATCAGTGCGGTATAAAAGCGCACATTTCAGCTCGAGTCACTCTTTCGAAGTACCGGGAAGCGACGACCGTTTTAACGCGCATCGTAATTCATCACATAATGGCTAAAATTACGGCGGTGCACCTTGGAGCGATCTTTTTACTAATCTGCTTAACAGCACAGGTATGATACATTTACATTTACAATTTTGCATCTCCTTACCATTGTGTAGATGGTAAGGAGATGCATTGTGTAGATCCAACCTTTTCTAAAGTTGAAATCGGATATATGGTGTAGTTACTTGGGGTTTAAGTGAGCATTTGTTGCATTTTGACTTGATGTTCAATGGGATGTTGAACGAAATTAACAGTTTAGACAGTTTCGAGAACTAAATGTTTCGAGAACTAAATGTTTCAAGCAATTACTGTTGTTGCCTAATAAATATTGCACATTAGATGTCCGTTTCTGAGTGTGACAAACAGCAATTGTAAACTCAGAAAAGATTTACAACTAATTTATACTTATTTGCGAAAGAAAAAGAGTGCAGCTAGACGGGACTCGTTTTTTAAACATATGTAAATAAATGATTACCGTCCCGATATCAATCCCCCGACTGAAGATCAGGTGTCTCTGGACCCCAGCACGTCGTAGAAACCTGATGCTACACTTATCCGTTATCTCTTGGCTCAAACGTGGCCGTTGTTTCAATGGGGGTGGGGGAACGTGCCACACCTCTACACTCCTATACACACACACACACACACACACACACACACGCACTCAAGATTATAGATGAAGTAATGCCACACCATTACTGCTGTGTCTGTTTTCTCTGTAGAATGACAGTTCCTTTTTCTGTGTTACGGTAATTTCAGTAAGTCTACACCAGCAGCCATTTTGAAGAGCAGCTGGGTAGTGTAAATGTCCTATCAAGATTTAATTGATGGTGTCAGACTTCATGATCTTTAAACGTAAACCACAAGGAACAGTCTCATTGTAATCCTTGTACTGTAGTCTCCAGGCAGTTTAAACATTGTTTTCAGGTGCTTTTACATTTTCCTGATGCTTGAGTTCTTTGTACTTTTCTCCTTATATTACGCGTTGACTCACCCAGCCAAACTTGATGCCTCAGACAGAGACTTAATGTCAAAGGCTGGTTGTTTACGAACACAAGGGAAGGAAGCTAACGTTTCCCCTCATCAGTGAAGCTCTTCTGGATCTGTGAGAATGCAGGTCCACATCTTAATGCTCTGAGATTTTAACAGATTAACAGTCAGTGACTGAGTACTTTGGCAGGTCCAAACATAGGCGACAGGAATGTCCAAGGACAGATAGGCATGTTGTCAGGGTAACCAAACAGGATCAATATTCACAAAACCTTAAATATATTAGGCGAGGCTGCTTGGTCAGTCAGAGCAGGACCATGGTCACGTGGTAGGAGTGAAATTCAGGTGGGGAAGGATGAGGGAGTATTAGAAGGTGGGACACCATCTACCAAAATCAAATTTCTTGCTGACATCGATGCATGACAGTTGGGAGAAAGCCGTCACATTTCCATAAGGAACACGGTCCTGTGCCCAATGAACAGAGGTGCTGTTCAAAATTCTGCATGAGTGTTCGAATCCACAGGTCTGATTGGCTGCTGGATCCTTATTCACACTCTTATTTGTATTTAAATGGCTTTTACATTACCTGAGCATGACAAGGATGTTTGCTTCCCCTTACATTACCTAGCTACCTATTATTTCATATCCACTTTTTGATTTTTTAAAATTTATTTTCCATTTAAAAGTTAGCTGCTTGTTTTCATGACTGTAAGCTGAAATGTGAATGTGTTGTTCTTGTGTTTTCTCTGTAGGTGGTTTCTCAAACCACGCTGTCTCCAAACGCCACCATGTCAACACTGAAAAACTCGACAAGCAGCACCAACATCACTATGTCAACAGCTATGAACAGCACCACCCGTCCGACTGGCTCCGCCCCCCATCTGCATCCCAGCATCCTGATTGCTCTCATATCAGGAGCCTTGACAACCGCACAGGTCCACCTGTAACCTGCAACCCCTTCTGCCTCTCCTGCTTGAACATGTATCTGGCCCCGCCTCTGGTCCCGCCCCTAGCCCCTCCTCCCTGCATATGGCAATCACTGGCTAGCAAACCACCCAAACTATGCTGAGCAAGGATCCACTGGACTTCCTGAAGTACTGTCCCTTACCTGCCTAATTAGAATATTTCTTCTTTGTAGTAGGTGGATTGATGTTTGTTTTACGTTCTCTTGTTCCAGTGGTGTTTATATTCTGCCTACTGAATGTGAGGGTCACGGAAAGGACTGAGACCTTACAGTCGTGCCCTCTTAATTCATATTTTGTACAAGTTCCTATATTTTAATGGATGATAACTGTAAGAAATTGTAGTGCAAATTAAATTCGACAAAACAGCTGAAAACCCATTTCAGTTTATTTAAGATGAGCCAGATGAAGTGTCATGGTGGTTGTTTCGGTTGGGTGGTTATCTGCTCCACTCCGTTCTGCTCTGGCCAAACGGTGCAGAGCTGCATGTATGAACCAAGCCTTTCACGTCAGCTACTGGGTTTTAACCCATTTATTATCCCAGCAAATCCTGTTTGTTTCCAAACCAAACCTGTGTATTCTGCATTCACAGCAAACCACCAATGTTACATTTACATGCACATACACATACATGCATGTTAACACCTTAACAGAGCTGACAAGGAAGGAAGACACTCTGAGTAGTCTAAAACAAGATTATTTTTTCAGGGACATGCATGGCCTGTATGTGAGCCCAGGAACATGTGATCAGAGCGGGGAGTGTGTGTGTGTGTGTGTGTGGATTTCACAGGGGGCATTCCATCTGAATAAGCCCAGATCTGCTGAATGCATGACAGGAAACAGGGGATGAGTGAGAGAATGTATGGATGAGTGAGAGAACGAGGTAGGTAGGTATTAGATAATGTGGTAGGTAGGTATTAGATAATGAGGTAGGTAGGTATTAGATAATGAGGTAGGTATTAGATAATGAGGTAGGTAGGTATTAGATAATGTGGTAGGTATTAGATCATGAGGTAGGTGGGTATTAGATAATGTGGTAGGTAGGTATTAGATAATGAGGTAGGTATTAGATAATGTGGTAGGTATTAGATAATGAGGTAGGTAGGTATTAGATAATGTGGTAGGTAGGTATTAGATAATGAGGTAGGTAGGTATTAGATAATGAGGTAGGTATTAGATAATCTGGTAGGTATTAGATAATGAGGTATGTAGGTATTAGATAATGAGGTAGGTATTAGATAATGAGGTATAGGTAGGTGTTAGATAATGATGTAGGTATTAGATAGTGATGGAGAGCAGGAATCCTGAGCTTTTCCAACATCTGTATGTTTGATCAGCTCCTTCACACTTTTCACACACACAGTGGACATAGAAAAATCTGCACAGTCCAGAGAATTAGCTCTGCTCACACGGGAGGCGTCTTTGCCAACACATGTCTGGCCACTAACACCCAGCCATTATTGTTGTCATTACTCTGTTAACTTTATAATGGAGCAGAAGAGTAAACAGTGCCAACGAATTTGGGGATTACTGCTGCGTAGCAATTTTGACATCCCACCACCTCTTGGCCCTGATATTCGTGATCCAGCTTAGGTGATGAAGAACAGGACCTGGACCTCGTGATGAAGGACAAATATTCATCCTTGATGTTTCCATATTACTGATGCATTTTTTAGCGGAGTTGGCAATACATACCAATTCCCTTTCAAGTCAAACTACTTGACCTTAGTCTCAGCAGACCGAAACCATTAACACAGATCCATAACACAGTGTCTGTTTAGCAGAACTTTGAGAACTTGCAGGCAACAATGTTTTTACACATACTACCTGTCACACACATTCCAGAATATGTTTGAAGAACAATCCAGAAATACCATATTGAGTATATATAACTATACACATGATTCAGTTCAGTGACAGTAGTTTAATGATTAAATTCAGTGACTAGTTTAATGATTCAGTTTCGTGATGTAGTTTAATGACTCAGTTCAGTGACAGTAGCTCAGTGATTCAGTTCAGTAACAGTTTAACGATTCAGTTCAGTGACAGTAGTTTAATGATTCAGTTCAGTGACGTAGTTTAATGATTCAGGTAGGATATTTTACAGAATGTTTTACAGTTTTAAGTATCGCAAAATGTCAACAGCTTGAAATACTATGAGTTTACCCACATCTGACCACATAAAAACAAAAAAAAAATCCCAGTTCTAATTGTATTTCTGGCAGAGAAATATTACCAAATATCACCATGATAATACCATATCACATCATGGTTTAGAGGCATTGGGGCCCCGATAGTCAAACTGTTTTATGAGAGAAATATTATCATTCTGAGTATCACATCATGTCGCGTTTGTCATAACTGCTTCCTGCTAGTGTGGAAGTCCTCCAGGAAAGAATTTGACTTATAATAATTGATGTCACAGTTGTCGCCGCGGCGCTATTGTTGACGTATCTCCGCGTATGCAGTGGTGACAGCAGCACCCACAGAGGCTGGACGCTAGATGCTGGTCTGAGGAGGTCATGGGACATCAATATGGATGCACAGCGCTTCTGTCAGTTTTTAAAAACACTTCCAGTTCAATTCTGTAGCGACTACACTCACCATGTTGCTAAAGTTACCTGTAGATGATGGAATCCTAATATGTGCCTTTTCTCCATGGTCCCTTTCATGTTGTATGAATGTGACATTGACCTGTGTGAAATGAGGACTAATATCTCTGTGCATCTGAAAAAAATCATTGGAATTACTGAGTCAACAAACATTGGCAGAATGCAGAGATGGGGACTCGAGTTTGGGACTCGGACTCGAGTCGCACTTAAGTCGCATATACAGTGACTTCAGACTCGACTTAGACTTGCATTCAAAAGACTTGCGACTC
Source organism: Brachyhypopomus gauderio (assembly GCF_052324685.1). Classification (NCBI taxonomy): domain Eukaryota; kingdom Metazoa; phylum Chordata; class Actinopteri; order Gymnotiformes; family Hypopomidae; genus Brachyhypopomus; species Brachyhypopomus gauderio. The sequence continues at coordinate 9,428,820 of NC_135215.1, read as the reverse complement.
GACTTGGACTCGTGATTTGAGACTCGTGAACAATCTTTTATTTGTAATGTTCTTTTGTGTTTCATTTGACAACTTTTTCTCCGCCTGTCTGTATGCTTTTTACTTCCCGCTGATGTAACATTTTCGGCGCGCCGACCCTCGTCCGGTCGCGACGCGTCAAGTATTTCGCAAGCGACCATTGCGCGCGACTTCGCACACGCGAACCTGGCGCTGCGCGCGCTGCAAAACATCGCGATCATGGCGGCGCTGGTGAGGACGCTCGCTTCTGTTCCACCATTCATAATAAGTTTTGGGTACAAAACAAGTACAAGTAGCGAATAGAAGAGCAGCAAACTGCAGCGTGTGTGGCATAAAAATACAGGACGCTGGTTCCACCACATCTAATTTTATTCGCCACCTGAAAACCCACCCGGAAAGGTTAGTCACTGCCTGAAAGGTTATTAGCAATATTGCAATATTGGTATTGACTTGCCACCAGTACACCAGTAGAGAGGGTGTTCAGTCATGGAGGCCTCATAATGCGCCCTCACCGAGCCAGGCTAAGTGCAAGTACCCTGTCAATCCTGATCTTTTAAAAATGTAATGCGTTAGTTGCATAAACATTTTCCTTGTATTGGAAACTGAAAGACACCTTGAAATTCAAATAGATTGAGTTTGATCCCGTTCATTAGGAGACAAATAGTTGTTTCTGCAGGGCTTTTTATGTCAGAATCATTATTATTGTAAAATTTGAATTCTGTTTTTAATTTTTATTTTATAATGACTAATTTGGTTGCTATTTTCCTTATATACAGACCTTTCATATATATATATAGTTAAAAATGTGATTTTTTTTTTTTCACAGCCCTCCTTTATCTTTTAAAACAAAATATAGCAGATGTTCTACTGAAAGAAGAGAATATTGTATCCAGAAAAATGTTTTGTAAGAAAAATACTTTTTGGAGAAAAATACGGATACAAAATTTATCTGGAAAACATTTGTGTGTGCGTGCGCACTGTTAAAAATTGTATTTCTTTATTTACCAGTTTAAGCTATTATACATCAGAAGTGTCATAACAGACCATTACAACTATACAGTGATTTGCGACTACAGTGTCACTCAAATATTTGGGACTTGACTTGGACTTGAGGTCAAAGACTTGAGACTTGACTTGGACTTGAGGTCAAAGACTTGAGACTTGACTTGGACTTGAGGTCAAAGACTTGAGACTTGACTTGGACTTGCAAAAAATGACTTGTGAGCATCTCTGGCAGAATGCTTGTTTTGTCCAGACAACATGGGTGTTTTGTTGACGTTTTATAAGGCGACGACTGTCATTTAATCTTTTGGAAAAAAAAACAGCAATTGATTGGTTGTTTGCTTTTCTAGTGTTTTATCATCGAACAGAAAGTTTAATTCAAATTCCATATTTTGAGCTGGCTTTATGTGTGTGCGCTCGTGTGTGTGTGTGTGTGGTTCTGGACAACTGGGTCTGTTTGCAGGTGCTCACTTACTTTCATCTTAGTGGGCAGCTTGTATCGCATCCAGCATGGTTCATGGTGCGGGATGTGCTGCGGGTCGTTCAGAACGTGATTCGGGTTGTGGTGCGGAATGTGGTGTGGGTCGTGGTGTGGGAGGTGGTGTGGGTCATGGTGTGGGATGTAGAGCGAGTTATTCGGGATGTGGTGCGGGTCATGGTGTGGGACGTAGAGCGGGACATTCGGGATGTGGTGCGGGTCATGGTGCAGGATGTGATTCGGGTCGTTCGGGATGTGGTGCGGGTCATGGTGCAGGATGTGGTGCGGGTCATTCAGGATGTGACGCGGGTCGTGGTGCAGGTCGTGGGGCAGGTCGTGGTGCAGGACGTGGTGCAGGACATGGTGTGGGACGTGGTGCGTGTCGTGGTGATGGAGGATGGTGGTTGAGGTTTGACTATGTAAAACAACACATTATTGATTTATAGTGACTTATTCGGAAATTCAGTAACAAATATGAATGATGCATAATACAAATATGAATAATGTTATGCTTAAGCTGATATGTTTATACATGCAAGAGTAGCTCCTGCACTGCTGTGTGTGTGTGTGTGTGTGTGTGTGTGTGTGTGTATAGTCAGTGATATTCCCTGACTCTGAATTTCCATCATTATGTTAATGTCACAGACTGTTTGGATCTGTGTTGGTTGGAGAGCCTGTGTGTCTATGTGTGTGTATCACATACTTGATTATGCTTTCATCTTTTGCATAGGGGCAATATTCATATTTCCAGGGCACAAAAATTTAAACAAAGCCAAAGAGACTGGGAATTTGTGTTTTCAGTTGTAATTATACACAGGAGGTGTCAAATCTCCTGTGCCAAACCATTATATCTTCATTTAGGACCCATTAGAGCTTAAAATAGGGCATATAAGAGCTTCATATAGGACACATTAGAGTTTCATATAGGGACCATTAGAACTTCATATAGGGCACATTATAGCTTCATATAGGACACATTAGAGTTTCATATAGGGACCATTAGAACTTCATATAGGGCACATTATAGCTTCATATAGGACACATTAGAGTTTCATATAGTAAATAGCTTCATATAGGACACATTAGAGCATTAGTGCTACACACAACGTTAACGAAACAAGAGACATGATGCAAGTAACACAAATAACGCAGATGAACACACACACACACACACACACACACACACACACACACATGGAAATGACCATATACGGTCATAAACACATGGACACGCCCGGAGGGAGGGGTCAGGGGCTGTAACATGACACACACACAGTAGCTCGAGAGCGAGACGGCCAAGTGCCACATCAGAGCAGAGGGAGACATGCAGCCTCTCCGAGAGCCTGAAGAGACTATATACTTAATTAGGTCAGTCAGAAAGCACTGAAGCAGCCTTCCTCTTTGATGTCATTCTGGCCTTTAGGGCACACAATAAACACTTTTATTCCAGCCCTCACTATAGAGGCTGCACTGTGTATTAAAAGAGTTATGCATTTAATTAACCTGCCTTGCTAGTGATATATATTACACTTATATATCAGTGGTAATTGTTTTAAATAGGAACCAGTAAATAAAAGCCATGTTGTGGAGCAGCAAGGAGCGTATGAGCGAACTCCCAGAATTGAGCTGTGTATGAAATAAGCAAGCGTCAGACCAAGACAAGCGACAGGACACACTACAAGACACGCGACAGGACACGCAACAAGATACTCGACAGGACACGCAACAAGACACTCGACAAGACACTGACATCGATATCTGATGGCAATGAGGTAAAACTCACATGACTGGGACTAATCTTCCATGTTCTGGCCACAGTTTCACTATTTAAGGCTAGATTGAAAATGTGTATGTTTACACTGGAATGTTGTTAAATGCCTCTTATCGTAGGTGTAGATGTAGATCTGGGGTTTCTCTGGAATGCTGTGATGTTGTCACACTTCTGCGTTTTGTCGTTCACTTGGGTGTTGTTGTTCAAGGGAACACTCCTGCCTTGTTCCATCCTAGCTCTATCCTTTGAGCTGTGTTGCCATAACCAGAGAAAACCCCTGCAGAATATATAGCTCTATTTTACACAGTGTGGTTTTTTAACATGCCTAATAATCTGTCCTCTGTTTCTGCTGAGGTACATTTACCCCTGCCATCACGCTGTCTCTGTGCCTGGGTGTGACTTTCCTGGGCTCTGTTCGAAATAGCCTACTACATACTACTGGCATACTGATCGAGCCCCAAATCAGTATGCCGTATGCAGTATGTGACCAAAATGAAATTTTCCAGTACGCAAAACATACCCGGATGACCTACTACTTCCGCAAAATATTCCAGTACGCGAACAGAGCTATCTTTGTGGTGTACTGCATCCCATCATACAACGCTACGTTCACGTGACCCCGTAGTATGCTTTGCTTTTGTCGCATACTGGAAACTGTACTGCATACTACTACGAGGACCAGTATGCAGTATCCAGTATATACTGAGTCCAGTATGCAGTATCCAGTATGTAGTAGGCTATTTCGAACAGAGCCCTGGTGTCATGTTGTCTCTGTGTCTGGGTGTGTCTCTCCTGCTGTGATATCTCTCTCTCTCTCTCTCTCTCATTTACATTTTATTTACATTTACATTTACATTTACATTTACATTTACTCTCTCTCTCTCTCTTAACCCCACCCCTGCCTCCTCCCACTCTCTCTCTCAACCCCACCCCTACCTCCTCCCACTCTCTCTCTCAACCCCACCCCTGCCTCCTCCCACTCTCTCTCAACCCCACCCCTGCCTCCTCCCCTGCCTCCTCCCACTATCTATCAACCCCACCCCTTCCTCCTCCCACTCTCTCTCAACCCCACCCCTGCCTCCTCCCCTGCCTCCTCCCACTCTCTCTCAACCCCACCCCTGCCTCCTCCCCTGCCTCCTCCCACTATCTATCAACCCCACCCCTGCCTCCTCCCACTCTCTCTCAACCCCACCCCTGCCTCCTCCCCTGCCTCCTCCCACTATCTATCAACCCCACCCCTGCCTCCTCCCACTCTCTCTCAACCCCACCCCTGCCTCCACCCACTTATCCACTGCCTTGGTTCCTCTCCCCTTCTCAGAATATCATAAATGCTGCCATTCTCAAGTTGTTTCTGAGCCAGATGACACTTACAAACATTAAATCCAGACTATAGGGGATTCTAGGTCCCCGGAAGAGGAGGTGGGGCTCCAGCCCTGAGTCTTAGTTCATCTCCAGGTCTCTTCCTCAGGTACTCAAGGACTTTTTTCCACGCCCGTTTCCATTGGCTGGCTCAGTGGGGGCTGGACCCTGGCAACTGTGAATCTGCTTTGCTGTGACGCCTGGGATATCGAGGAGTGAAGAGGTGTACACAAATGCTGAGGAGAGCGCGGTTTAGCGAAAGGCAATCCAAAGGGGAAAGGCTGGGCAGAGCTAAAGGGAACCAAACAGGAGTGACAGGAAGGGGCGGAGCTATGCGTGACAGTGTGTTGATTGTAAAGCACCCATGAGTAAAAGGCTCTATATACAGTAAGTGTAAGTTTCATTCATTCATTCATGTCATGAAATCAGCTTTTTAATATAATAGAAAAAATATATAAGTCCCACACTGTATATGTGCCTCTGTGTCCATTCCAAATGTCTGCCTGCAAAAAATAAAATCTTCACAATGTATTTAAAATTGAACAATTTCTTTTAATTACATCATAAGAAAAAATGCATTAGACAGCCACCGTAACAAAAGTTTAATCTTTTTGGATGTACAATACTGGGTGTAGAGGGTAAAATGATTACGCCAAAATTAGAGTAATAAGCGACCAGATGACTTAAAAGCCCCAAATCAGGCAGCTTCTTCCATGTAGGTAATGTGCTGGACACCTTATTGCTTTTGCATATTGTATGTTCATCAGCAGTCATTGTGGTTTACCAAACCAGAATCACAAAAAAGCATTATGCAGAAAAATCTTAATATTGCGGGATTATCAATTTCCTTAATATATTCTTAATGAAAAACGGGACAGACAACAAAGCCTCCACTCAGGAAATATTCATAATTTATTATATAAAAAATACGTGTTATATAATACCATAATTGTATCATAACATTTCTGAAGAAGATTCGAGGTGTGTAACTGCAGTGTAGTGTAGTATTATTGTAGTACATAGAGTTTCCAGAGAAACATGACGCTTTGGACAGAAGCTTTAGTTTGCACAGCTGATGAAGGATGTTTGTCTAGAAAAGTCTGTTTCTCTGGACACTATAGTGTTCTTCATTGCAGTTCTGAATCTCTCTCTGTACACGAAGATTCCACTGTGTGTGTGCACTGTGTGTGTGTGTGTGTGTATAGAAGTTACAAACACGAATTGATCCAATTCACTGCATAGTGTGTGTGTGTGTGTGTATATATATATATATATATATATATATATATATATATATATATATATATATATATATATATGGTGAACTGGATCAATTCGTGTTTGTAACTTCTAAACCACACGTTTCCTTTGGTGGAGTGGAGATCAGACACTGTCTTGTTCAGAAGCTTACCGCGGCATCTCAGGGGAAACACAGCGGGGAGTCAGCCGTGCACGCGCTGTCCGTGCAGCCTCGAGGAACTTACATGCATATCGAAATGGGAATGAAAAACAATACGTGTTATTATTCCGTCAGGTTAATCGACATATTTTCATAAATCCCCAGAGGGTACAACGCGACATTCTTTATGCTACTTTTTAAACCATTTTTTTAAACGTTTTATGAAACGTACAGGTTTGGTGTCAGGTCTGGTGTTTGATCCTCGTTTCAAACAAGAAACATTATTTTAATTAGTGTTTTCCCCTTTTGTTGTCGTCGTTGGTGTTGTTTTTACAGTAAATTAATTAGCTATCGATATAATTATTTTGTGTGTTTAGATTAAGTGTATTCTTTGATTAAATTTCTTATAGCCTATATATCGAAAATTGGACAAGAGACTAAATGAACCAAGGGTAATCAGTAGTTCAAAATGTAGTGGACACATCCCCCCCCTCTCTCAATCTTTCCCTCCCCCCTCATATACACACATACACATCCTTCCTTTCTTTTCGCGCGCGCGCTCACACTAACCTTGGCGCGACGTCAGAAGCTGTGCAGCAGTGCAGTATAATGGGCGCGTGGGCAGCGGAGCGCCACACAAGCGGATAGCGCTATCCCGCGTGTCTCCCTCGGCATCTGGCGCGGACCAACCCTAGCTTGGAACCTTCCTTGTACCACGTTTGCTTGGATTTTGCTGTAGGGCATGGTTCTCTCTGCAGTAAACGGTGGAGATACGAATAGGGACCGCTAATGGTGCTGGTGTGGGGGATAAGAGACCATGGCTTGATCTTTCCCGCTGGTTGTCATCCTTGACAAGCGTTACTGGAAAACAGAGCGTACAAAATCATTGTCACACACGGAGGTCTACCCTTGATTCCACCTGCCTGGCGAACAAGATGAGGATAACTCCCCCACGGATAACGGGTCTAATAACCGGCGTCTCGCGGAGCCTGCTGCTTCTCGTGCTGCTTCTCGGGTCCTCTCGTGGGATGCCGCATGTTCTAAGATTCGGTGAGATATACAAGTTCTTACTGTATCAGAGACACCGTGCATTTGGTATCATACGATTTATGTTCTGTATCCGCACCTGCAGTAAGTTCTCTGGTGAGATGGCCCTTTGTATAGCCCAAGAACATGACACGAATGTGTCAGGGACCCAAGACCAGGTAATCTTACAGTTATCCGCTTTAGGACGCGTGGCTGCGTAACTATTATTACTATTTCCAAAGAATATAGACTTCTGACTTTGTTAGTCTCACTGTTCGTGTCTGGGATGAAATTATAACCGACTTCTGGGAATTACGACCACACGCAACCTTAATGTTGTTCATACGTGAAGAGGTTTTTTATAGTTTCGATGCGTTCTATCTGGTCTGTGTTTTAAAACAAAACCTATGAAATCCACAGCACGCCAGTAGCAAACAACCTACAATGCTCTTCACGTAAGATGGGTTACTTCACCTCAGCGGCTTGTGATACTGATCTAACAAGCCCAGAGAGATTCGGATTGCAGTTCACAAATCTGCCTTAGTCACTAGAAGTGTTTTAACCTCGTGCTCATTACCTCTGTGATACTTGGAACATAGATCGCTTTCTCGTGTTCATGTGGATTTTAGTTAGATAGCACCACTAACCTACTTATAAACCAACTTAACTGTTATGCTAATTTAGTGGGCAATCAGTTAAGTTTGACGTGGTATATGATTTATGAGTTACACGACCGTGGCGAGCGAAAGGGTTTAAAATGGTCGGTTAGCGGTGGCGTTCCGATGTCATATATCGCTGTCAGAGCAAACGGATCGTGCTTGTCGTTAAATGTGGCGTTTAAAAGTCAGCGCGCGTCTGCACGTTGTCACCGTGACACCGCTGCTTTATAACGATCCTCTCAGCCTTGCTCGCGTGCTCCTTGACTTTCTTTGATGTGAGAACTGGAGACGGCAAGACATCTCGTGTACTACAAATCATCTTAGATGTGATGATTTACGGAGAGACAACCCCGTCATGTCTGCAGGGCTACACTGTCCTTATACCAGTCGGTAAACTTGCACATGCTGATGAAAACGAAGGTTTGGTTAGTATATGTCTGTAGCCTATGTCTGTAGCTAGAGTGCGATTCAGTACCACGGACAGCGGCATACATTATGAGAGCGTTCCAGTATATCATGATAAACTGTCATGAGTAATTGCTGTACGGTTTAGACCAGCTGAAATACATTGATGAGTTTCCCTGTGTAGTTAGTTCTCACTTTCTAAGCCCTCCCTCCTGTTCATGTGTGTACTTGTGTTATTTTCAGTAGCGTGATAGATTGTCTACAATTCCTGACTGCAGAAGAGATTGATTATAGGACATATCCCTAATGAGAATGTCCTGGATCTCCACTGAATAGATAAACCATGTAATCTTTGATTCCAGCAATTAAGTGGAGACTTCATGTACTGATAAAGGTTTGTTCCAGACCTGGACCACTGTGTTTTATTTAGCTGTCAGTGGCCAGAAAGCTGTTGCTAATTTCTTCCACAGGGAAATACAACAAACCACAGGATGAATTCCTTAAATGTCATCTACAAAATGCTTACTTCAAAGAGAGGAGCTGATTGTCTGTGAGTCACAGAGGACTTGTTTTTATTACACACAGTAGTAAACAGTAATCAGTTCATTACAGAGCGCCGATTTCATTACGGCCTGAACCACAGAGCACTTATTCAAGCTCAGTGCTTTGCTTGGCATCTTTCATGGCTCAGATGACCAGCAGTGACCCAGCCAGACTGAACCATCCACCTACGTCCACACACACGGGCCCACGCCCAGGACACTCAAACCAACCATGACACCACACACCACATGTCTGCACACTTTCATGTGAGTAAAGCTTGAAATAAAATTGTTGTTTTAAGACACTGCAAAAGGATGCTTCCACAGTGGTTATACCACTGGGATTACTGTAGGGGTGGGAATCGTTTACTATCTCACGATTCGATTCAATTCCGATTTTGGGGGCCACAATTCAATTCAAAATCGATTTTCGATTCAAAACGATTTTCGATTCAAAAAACGATTTGATTTATAAAAATTTCTGCTTAAGTCTATAAAATCTGCATGGTCTACTACAGTCTGCTTTGCAAGACAGAATGACAAATACAGAAAATAAGGTGTCTTTCACATTTAATTAACAAAAATAATGTGTGATTTCTCTCCCCCTCTTTTCTTGCTCACTTTGCATATTGTTATCACTATATATTGTTACCACTATACTATATATTATACAGAATTGTTATAATTGCCATTTAAATCTGTACATAAAAACAAAGTTGTCCTCCAAAGATGGGGGGTGGTGGTGGGCCAAAAAAAAAAAAACAAAAATAATGTGCTTTGGTAAAATAAAATGCTTTTTGTTGTTACCAAAATTCTTGAGCTTCATTTTACAAGCTGGCTCGGATGCTGTTCCCCCAGCCGTGGCTAGGGCCACCAGAGTTAGTCCCAGACTATACTGGCGTAACCGTATGTTCTCAGCCAGTCTCTGCTTTCTCTGTGATTGCTTCTCGTTTGAAAGTGTCTCGCCACCTCTCTGTTATGCTTTCTCTTTACTTATTCGAGTATCTATCTCCTGTGTCGCTTCCTGACTCATCTCAAGTTTTCCCAATCCTGCATTTCTTCCTATCCGTTTTGCCTTTATTTTTGGGAAGGGTTTTATTTTGCTGCGGCGTTTTTTGCCAATTACTTCCTTGGTTTCGTTTTCGCGTTGCATTTATCCGCGCTGTTTTTTAGTTACTGTTGTTGTTTTGTTTTTTTCTCCCGTCTCACTACGGTTAACTGTTATTTTTCCCGCGTTGTATTTTGCACGTTGTTTTTTGTCTCCCGTGTTGTTTTGTTTGTTCGTTCTGGGTCGCTGTGCGCGTTTCCCTATCGCTAATACATAAATGTATTGCTTGTATTGCTGTGTGTACGTTCCCGTGCTCACCGCGTTACACACGCCTTGCACAAGAGCTACATTGTGTCAAGTTCGGTCTTCCCTGGCATTTGTAAATACCAAAATGAACTCATATTTTTGCCTTAAATGAAGACGGAACAGGTTGAATATCTCTTTCCTCCATCTGTTTTGAAACCTTTCCGCGCATGAGTGTGTCCCAGAACCTGCTGCGTAAAGTCTCGCGTAATTTTGTAATTACGTAACGCGACTTAGAATCGATTTTGGGACATTAAAAATCGATTCTGAATCGTAGTAAATAAGAATCGATTTTTGATATATGCATCAATTTTTTGACACACCTCTAGATTACTGGTCATACAACTGGGATTACTGGTCGTACCACTGGGATAACTGGTCATACCACAGTGTTTAAAGTTTGATAGCAGACCATTGTTTTGTTGCTGGTTTGTGTACTGTAATAAAGAATTGAGTGACTATTGTTAAATCACATGCTATGTGACATCTAAGCAGTTATACAAATACTTTTATCATTACACAATGCTGGCTTGTGAATAGCTAAAACATACACAAGTAAGAAAAAGTACAAATAATAAATATAAATAATGAATACAAATTGTAAATATAAATAATAGACATAAATCATGAATATAAATAATTGCAGTGTAGATATCAGCATTGTAATTGTGTCTGCCATAATATTTTATAGTCTTTTTATATAATATTATATTTTACATTCTCTTTCATGTAGTTGTGCAATTCAATAACCAGTTGTTTATGTTTTTTACTGTATATGTCTGGGATTTCTGGTTTGGCTAGAACAGCAGGAAGCTTATATTTTTGTGCAGGTGTCCTGTGGCTCTCTGGAGAGAGTGTTCTGATACCTGGGGAGCATCCTTTTTCTTCCTAGTGAGGATTTCCTGTGAGAATTTCTGGCTGATGTTCATACTTAAAACGGCTTAGCAATGGTGACAAGACCTGGTGTTTCTCCTTCTGGAATGTACAGCATCTCCAAGAGGAATGGTTAGGATCTCCCAGAGGAATGGTTAAGTTCTCCCAGGATCCAACTGCCTCTACTGATTCCCCCTAACTAGGCATTTAGAAAACAGGTTTTTTCCTGAGGGTTGTGATTCCGAGAGCTGAGAATAAGTCTAAAATGGTCTTTATCTATTTATTTGTGAACTTCACGTTGTCAACTGCTGTCAAGTACACTGATTGCCTCATATCAAATTGAATACATTGTTGAAATTGTAAATGAATACAAAATACAAAAATACTACAAAATTAATCTTGAATGAATCGAGAAGACTAGATTTTACCAGACTAGGTTCTGAAATACCATATTAGACCAGACCAGACCAGGTTTTGGAAAACTGTGAGTCTGGAAGACTACTCTTTTTTCCACAAAAGCTCTCCCTCAAATATTAATACAGGATCATATGAATACCAGTGAAGGCCATTAGGTTTTGATTGATTGAACACAGTAGAAACCACAGAGAGATTAAAATTGATTGAAAATAATTCCTAAATGTGGCCTAAGTGTAGCTGATATGTCTTATTTTATTGCAAATGTAATATGGCATCGTCCAATTAAGAGAACAGACATCAGGAACAAACATCACACTGGGACAAACAGCCGCGAATGACTAAATATTTAAATGTGTAATGTGGCTTTGGGGGGAAAATGCAATTTAATGCCACATAATGTTATTCATGTTTATTCTGCTGTTGGAATATAGCCACAGCTGCTACCTCCTGTGTTCATATGCAGTACTCCATGGCCCTGTTAGAACCTACAGAGCAGTCAGAACAAAAGCACACAGTTTTGCATTTGCATAATTCATTCAGTCATATTAAAACTGCATGACCAATAGGTAACAGTACTATGTTTTTGTGGATGAAAAAATGTTTATCTAAATATGCTGACTTACTCACGAGCAGAACAAGGCAGTTTGTGTTGTGTGGTGGACTCTGCGGTTTTGTGTCCGACCCACTGTGCTTTGTGTCCAACCCATAGTGCTTTGCTGTGGGAGATCAGACGAACTCCCACTGCCAGTGGAGTGCAGTCCACTAGCACTGGTGCTGCTGTTGTGTTGCAGATAGAAGAGTCTAGGGGACACACACACACACACACACACACACACACACACACACACACACACACACACACCTGTCACCTTTTTTTGGTAAACATGTCTAATGTTCACCATGGAAACTCAGTAAGAGGACCTTGAAAAGCCCAATCAATAACTCAAGAGCCTGAAAGGACATGCTTCCTCACTGGTCTCCACCCATCCTCCCCCCTCCCCTCTCCTCATTCCATACTTCTCCTCTTCTCTCTGTTTCCTCTCTCTCTCTCTCTCTCTCTCTCTCTCTCTCTGCCTTTCTGTCTCTCTCTCCCTGCCTGAGTGTCTCTCTGTTCTTCTTTGTTTTTGTTGGTCTTTCTGTCTCTCGCTCTCTCTCTCTCTCTGTTTCACTGTCTCTCTGTCCCTCTCTCTGTCTGTCTGTCTCAACCGTGAGGGCAAAGCTATCTTTCATAACCATGCTCTGTTGTTTCCTTGGAAGTAAACCTTGTGCTGGTACATCATCATCTAAGGATGCCATTCAGGTAGAATCTCAGCAGGGAAAATACACTCAATGGAAGAACCTGCAAGAATATAAATGTTATTTACTAAATGCAAGATTAGTGATTAACCAAGTGCCTTCAAGTAGCTATGGATTATGGAAGTGCTTCTTGAAGAGGTGGGTTTTTAGACTACATTTGAAGTCAGTAAAGAACTCTGCTGTACAGACAGCTAATCGAAACCCTACCACCTGGACCCTGGTACCTAGAAGAGTGTTAGGGCGTGTCTTCTGTCTCTTGGGGGGGCAGGGCTTCATAGCAAGCTGTGTTTGAGGCATGTACAGGGATTGCTGTGTGAGACTAGTACTTTCAGGTAGGAGTGGTCATGCCCATTTGGTCTATGTAGGTGAGGATCAGAGTTTTACATCTGACATGCATGACTACGGGAAGCCAGTAGAGGGAACACAGTGGTGGAGTGATGTGTGCGAAGATTAAATATGAATTGTGCGGGTGCATTGTGGATCAGCTGCAGGTCTCATGGTGTGGACGGGGAAGCCTGTCAAGGCTGAGTTGCAGAAGTGCAGTCCAGAGGTGACCAAAAGACTTAAAAAAGCAACCAAGAGGCTTCTTTGGACAGACATGGCCAAATCCTCCTGATGTAATACAACAGAACCGTCCATTCTAGCAATAGACAGGAAGTGGCGCAGGTCATCCAGGACCTCTGTCTGGATTCATGCTTTATTAAATGATAGAATCAGGCAGTTCTCAAGACGGGCGACTAGATGACCATTTGACCAGATCATGGAACAGGCAGCTATCAGCAGGAATATGGCACAGCACTGTTATGACAGCCACCCATGGTGACGTGACAGGTTTCCGTGCGCAACCATGACAGTTGTTTCCGAGGGATGTCTCCATATTCCTGTCCCAGCTGCCAACGCAACCCTCCACATACAGTATTCACACTGCCATGGAAACGGAGTTCTGTCTCCACAGCCCCTCACGTCTTTACTGCAGCTCATCTGAGACTGAGTGCAAAGACAGAGACGACGAACCTCTGACAGCCACCTCACCCTCTTCATGGGGCAGATCTACTGTGCCACGTGGCACTGGACTCTCGAGTCCAGCAGGGCAAAGGATGTGGAAGCCCACAGCTCACCACAGGCGTGACCTTTGCCTCAATGCTAAAAACAGCAGAAATGAAGCACCAGTTCTGGTCTGTGAGATGAGAATTGTAACACCACCGGGGCGAAATGAAAGGGAAAAAGATAGAGAGTCATTACTAAATTGTAAAGGGATTAAAACATCAGTAAGAGCTATTAAAACTCCATTCCTTTGATGATAAGAACCTGAAGCTTTGCTCTTTGTAAGTTCTGTCATCAACACAGAGCGATTTGAATAGATAGAAAATGGAAATACTCTAAGAGAAGTAATATGAGTAGTATTGACATCTCTTATTATTCTCACAGCTACGTGTTAGATTGGTCTCTTCAGACACACACACATACTTTCTCTCTCTTTCTCTCTCTCACACACACACACACACACAGGAAATGCTGAAATGAATGTTCATGTAACAGAAGGACGGTGTGAGTAGGTGGAGTGTTGAGCAAGCAGAGGTGAAGGACGGCAGCAGGAAGGGGATTGGTCACGTCACACGTCTCACATCACACGTCTCACATCACACGCAGCACAGGGACAGTGGGCTGATTTTATGTCTTCCGCCTTCGAGGCCCTTCAACGGGCGACGGTTTATACTAAGTTAGATCTCAGGAGCGCGTATAATCTGTTGCGAGTCAGAGAAGGCGACGAGTGGAAAACCACCTTCAATACACCCTCTGGTCATTACGAATATTTAGTCATGCCGTTTTGACTCATGAACGCACCCGCAGCTTTCCAGAGGTTCGTTAATGGTGTTCTTAGGGAGGCTCTGGACGAGTACGCCTATGTTTATCTCGACGACATTTTGATATATAGCCGTACCATCCCAGAGCATCAGCGTTCGAGACGCTTAAGGGTCTTTTTACCAGTGCTCCGGTGTTGCGGGTTCCGGACCCTGAGCTCCCTTTCATTGTTGAAACCGATGCCTTTGATTTGGGCGTTGGGGCGGTTCTCTCTCAGAGAGTCGGGGAACCGCCTAAGCTGTACCCCTGCGCCTACTTTTCGCATCGGTTCACCCCCACGGAAAGGCGGTATGACGTAGGGGACAAAGAACTCCTGGCCGTTAAAATGGCCTTAGAGGAGTGGCGGCACTGGCTGGAGGGAGCTCGTCACCCTTTCCTGGTCTGGTCTGACCATAAAAACCTGACGTACCTCCAGCAGGCCAAGCGTCTCAACGCTAGACAGGCCAGGTGGGCCCTGTTTTTTAGCCGTTTCGATTTCACTTTGTCATATCGTCCGGGTTCTAAAAACACTAAGCCCGACGCTTTGTCTCGGCAGTGGGAACCTCCTCATGTTGACAGTTCCCCGGAAACCGTGCTTCCCCCGGGGGTTGTAGTGGCACCCATCAGGTGGGGTATCGAAAAAACCGTGCAGGACGAACTCGCCAATGAACCCGGGCCTAGTAGTGTTCCTCCTGGCTGTCTTTACGTCCCCTCGACCGTCCGGCGCAAGGTCCTCTTGTGGGGACATACTGAACGTTACGCAGCGCACCCTGGCGCTAGGCGGACCGCCGAGCTCATAAGAAGGAGGTTTTGGTGGCCAGCTATGGATCAGGAGATCCGCGACTTTGTAGCCTCCTGCGAGGTGTGTAACCGAAGTAAGGCGTCACGCAACAAGCCTAGGGGGTTGTTGCACCCATTACCCACACCCTCCAGACCGTGGTCTCATATCTCCCTTGATTTCGTCACCGGGCTTCTGTCCTCTAAAGGACTTACCACTATTCTCGTGGTCGTGGACAGGTTTTCCAAGTTTAGTAAGTTTATCGGCCTGCCCAAACTGCCCTCCGCCTGGGAGACTTCGTCTCTCTTACTCATCCATGTTGTCCGCAATTACGGGTTCCCTCAGGATGTGGTGTCCGATAGAGGTCCCCAGTTCGCCAGCAGCTTTTGGAAGGCGTTCCTGTCCCTTCTCGGCGCCTCCGCTAGCCTGTCTTCGGGTTTCCATCCCCAGTCCAATGGCCAGACCGAGCGTGTGAACCAGGACCTGGAGCAGACCCTCAGGTGCCTGGCTTCCACTAACCCTGCGTCCTGGGCTGACCACTTGTTGTGGGCCGAGTACGCCCACAACACGCTGTGGCATTCGGCTCTGGGCATGTCACCCTTCGAGTGCTTGTTCGGATACGCCCCTCCGCTGTTTGCAGACCATGAACAAGCCGTGGCTGTGCCTTCCGCTGGGGCTCAGTTTCGGCGCTGCCGCAAGGCATGGTCAAGGGCCCGCTCGGCCTTGTTGAAGGCCTCCTCTGCCTATTGTCGCAGCGCCAACAAGCACCGTCTCCCTGCGCTGTCCTTCCGTCCTGGTCAGCGTGTGTGGTTGGCGGCTGGAAACTTACCGGTTCGGGGTGGGACTAAGAAACTGGCTCCTCGCTTCCTGGGTCCATTTAAGATAGACCGTCGCATCAACCCGGTTACCTACCGTCTGGTTCTCCCTCCGTCCATGCTTGTCCACCCGGTGTTTCACGTGTCCCACCTCCGGCCGTACTTGTGTGGTTCTTCTCCCGCCCCGGCTCCTCCTGCGCCGCGTATGGTTGGTGGGGGTCCGGTTTACACTGTGCGACGTCTTTTGGACGTCCGTCGGGTTAGGGGGCGGGACCAGTTTCTGGTGGATTGGGAGGGTTATGGGCCTGAAGAGCGGTCTTGGGTCCCCAGGGCGCGCATCCTGGATCGTTCCCTGATCACCTCTTTTTATCGCGACAGGGCTGTGGCCCTGGGCCCGTGGGGACTCGGGCCCAGAGGGGGGGGGTTCTGTCAGGGTTCGACCCAGGCACGTGCCTCCTGCTGCCACTAGGCGGAGCCCGCGAGCTGGAACCAGGGGCAATCAAGCCCGATAGGTTGCACCTGTTCAGCAGCCTATTTAATACTAGCGACTTCAGCAACTCATTGCTGAAGTTGTTTGTTGTTCTATGCACACACAGCCCAAGCCAGTTTTCTCTCGTCTCCGGACTACCTCTCATTTCTCTAGTTCTCCTGTTTCTACCCTGAGTGTTCTCAGGTTGTTTTTTGTTTCCTTCCGTCTTTTCCCTCTTTGTTCTACGTTGGTTTGTTCTCCAGTGTTCTGGTTAACAGACTGACAGGTACCAGGTAGAAGCTATAGGTCTTGTTACCATAGCTTCATCTTTTGTTTCTTATTTTTTCCCTTCCCCTTTGACACGTCGAGTTTGTCTCCGTGTACTTTTCGTTTTTCCCGTTTTTCTTTTGTGGACGCGTTGTATCTCTTTCCGCGTGTTTTACTTCCTGGTCTTTACACACGTCGAGCTTCTCCGTGTTTGTCTTTCTGTTGTTTCTCTTTGGGTTTTTTGTTTTCATTTTTTCCCGCATTCGCGGAGGTTTCATTTGGCTGTTTTTTGCCGTTTGTTTTAACGGGTCGCGTTTGAGTCCTCACCACGTTTAAACCAACGCGTCACCGCCGAGATCAGCGGCGAGGCGTAACAGACAGAGTGCTCTCACGTCACACGCAGCACAGGGACAGACCACTCTCACGTCACACGCAGCACAGGGACAGACCACTCTAAAGTCACACACAGCACAGGGACAGACCGCTCTCACGTCACACGCAGCACAGGGACAGACCACTCTCACGTCACACACAGCACAGGGACAGACCGCTCTCACGTCACACGCAGCACAGGGACAAACTGCTCTCATGTCACACACAGCACAGGGACAGACCGCTCTCACATCACACACAGCACAGGGACAGACCGCTCTCACATAACACGCAGCACAGGGACAGACCACTCTCACGTCACACGCAGCACAGGGACAGACTGCTCTCACATCACACACAGCACAGGGACAGACCGCTCTCACATCACACACAGCACAGGGACAGACCGCTCTCACGTCACACA
The DNA here is from genome assembly GCF_052324685.1 of Brachyhypopomus gauderio. Classification (NCBI taxonomy): domain Eukaryota; kingdom Metazoa; phylum Chordata; class Actinopteri; order Gymnotiformes; family Hypopomidae; genus Brachyhypopomus; species Brachyhypopomus gauderio. Next base: position 9,411,257 of record NC_135215.1, on the reverse strand, counting down.
CAGCACAGGGACAAACTGCTCTCATTTCACATGCAGCACAGGGACAGACCACTCTCAAGTCACACACACCACAGGGGCAGACCGCTCTCACGTCACACACAGCACAGGGACAGACCGCTCTCACGTCACACGCACCACAGGGACAGACCGCTCTCACGTCACACACACTACAGAGACAGACCGCTCTCACGTCACACGCAGAACAGGGACAAACTGCTCTCATGTCACACGCAGCACAGGGACAGACCACTCTCAAGTCACACGAATCACAGGGACAGACCACTCTCACGTCGCACACAGCACAGGGACAGACCGCTCTCACGTTACATGCAGCACAGGGACAGAATGCTCTCACGTTACATGCAGCACAGGGACAGAATGCTCTCACATAACACACAGCACAGGGACAAATTGCTCTCACGTCACACACAGCACAGGGACAGACCACTCTCATGTCACATGCACCACAGAGACAGACTGCTCTCACGTCACACGCATCATTAATTAAAATCCATTCATCGTACATACAAAGTAAATATATTCATATACAAATATATTTGACATATTTATATATTTATACACATTAATATATTTAAAATTCACTCCCATTCAAAAATTATAATTAATATTTTTACCTTTTCTTTTCATGCACAGCAACAGCACAATGATTTTTATTGGGTGTGGAAATGAAATATGAAAATGTGAATATTTCTCTATAATTAATATCTGGAAGTCTGTAAGTTTGTCATAATCATTATAATTTAACAGAATATTTCAGATACAAAACTTTTGTGTCTTCACAGTAGCAGTGTGGAACTTGATCAATATGTTTGTGTATTATTTTGCATGAAAATGGAGAGGGTAGATATTGTCTTAAACTGACTCAAACTGGCTAAACTGGTAAGGGAAAACCTCTGAGGAAGGCGACCTGCACATGTGTTTAACCCGTCACTGCCCTGACCATGTGCAGAAACGTGATGAACATGCGCCCTTCATAGAGAATTGTGAAGTGTAGCAAATCCCACTGCAGCAGTGTGGCTTCAAGGGAGGGAAAAATGTGGGGGAGATGGATGAAAACACACACACACACACACACACACACACACACATGCACACACATGCATATACACAAACACTCACGCGCGCACACACACCCGCAAGCCTAAAATTGATTGCATATCCCTGACATCCTTAGATGTGGGTGAAGATCTGTGAAAGCCATAATAAATGAACAAATGATTAAAAACAAAGAAACAGACAGATCATCCCTTCACCTTATACTCCCCACCACACAGAGGGGAAAGAGCACGAACCCCAGGGGAGGAGTTAGAAACACGTGGGAAGGAAGGAGGTATCTGGTGATGAGAAGACATGCAACAGAATAAGGAAGAGATGGACAGAGACAGACATGGAGATAGAGAATTTGTTCCATTTCAGTTTTAAATTATACACTGCAATCATTAACAGCCTCACACATTTGGAACAGCACAAGCACATTAACACCTTTAATGTCAGCCTGAGGAAGCCATTAGCACCTTTAATGTCAGCCCGAGGAAGCCATTAGCACCTTTAATGTCAGCCTGAGGAAGCCATTTCATCAGTCTGAGCTGTCTTTTCTGAAGCACAGGAATTCATTTGCAAGAGTGAATTATCATGAATGGCAGTGTCCATAATGATTGGATTAGGAGAAAAACACTGATAGACATTAAGGTCACACCGTGAGAAACAGAAAGACGTGTTGATATAATAGTTCCAGAAGTAGATTTTTCAGAACTCACTGTTAAAGCACACACACACACATGAATGCATGCCTACACGCACGCACACACACACACACACACACACACACACACACACACACACTCACTGGCCACTGGCTAAAAGCTGTGAAAGCTCGTAATGCTGGTACTCTGCAAGTCCTGCTGATGTCTCTGATAGAAAGTAACAACAATGGGAAGCTCTGTGTTTATGTGTTATTAGAGTAATGCAGCTCTATGTTTATATGTTATTGGAGTAACACAGCTCTGTGTTTATGTGTTATTAGAGTAAAGGAGCTCTAAACACTAAACACTGATCACACACAGCACTGGACACTAAACACTGATCACACACAGCACAGGACACTACACATTGAACACACACAGCGCTGAGCACACAGTGCTGAATACCCACAACTCAATTGTCTCAATAGTGTGTGTGTATGTGTGTGTGTTTGTGTGTGTGTGTGTGTGTGTGTGTGTGTGTGTGTGTGTGTGTGTGTGTGTGTGTGTGTGTGTCTTATGTAGCCAATAACATTTGTGTTTCCTCCCCAGGAGGGATTTTTGAGTCCATTGAGAGTGGCCCGTCTGGTGCTGAGGAACTGGCCTTTAAGTTTGCACTGAACACTATCAACAGGAACAGAACCCTGCTGCCCAACACCACCCTTACCTATGACATCCAGAGGATCAACGTCTTTGACAGCTTTGAAGCGTCACGGAAAGGTATGGTGAGCAGGTGCTGGGTCAGTGGGTAGAGCTTCACAGCTGTGTTTTATCTATAGCACGTATAAATCTGACCTCACGCAGGCTGTGAAGGAGGGTTTTTTATTTGTATAGACATGCTGAATGTCCTACTTCATAATTCAAGCCATTTTAACACAGTGTTTTGGTCATTGTTCCCTTTTGCTTGGGAAGATGGAAACCATACAGTGAAAGTGAATTGGAGACTAATTTATTATTCTCAGGTACCTTTTCACTGTCATGGAACGTGAAACCTAAATCCCAGACAGCAGAGCCCCTGTGTGAGCCCATCTCCTCCAGCATCTCCCCCATCATCTCCCCCAGCATCTCCCACAGCACCACCCAGCATCTCCCCCAGCATCTCCCCAGCATCTCCCCCAGCATCACCCCAGAATCACCCCAGTATCACCCCAGCATCTCCCCCAGCATCTCCCCCAGCATCTCCCCCAGCATCTCCCCCATCATCTCCCCCAGCATCTCCCCCATCATCTCCCCCAGCATCTCCCCCAGCACCACCCAGCATCTCCCCCAGCATCTCCCCAGCATCTCCCCCAGCATCACCTTCAGTATCACCCCAGCATCTCCCCCAGCATCTCCCCCAGCATCACCCCAGTATCACCCCAGCATCTTCCCCAGCATCTCCCCCAGCATCACCCCCAGTATCACCCCAGTATCACCCCAGCATCTCCCCCAGCATCTCCCCCAGCATCACCCCAGTATCACCCCAGTATCACCCCAGCATCTTCCCCAGCATCTTCCCCAGCATCTCCCCCAGCATCACCCCCAGTATCACCCCAGTATCACCCCAGCATCTCCCCCAGCATCTCCCCCAGCATCTCCCCCATCATCTCCCCCATCATCTCCCCCAGCATCTTCCCCAGTATCTTCTCCAGCTCTTTAGTTTGTTCACTGTACCTGGTTTTATTAGCTGCTTTGTTTTATATGTCATAAGCTCCAGGTAAGAATGTTTCATGGAACTGACACCCCTTTCTGTTACACAACATAAGTCACACTTTTGTCATCTTTACCACAAAGCCGTCACTTATGATTAGACTGCCGGTCTCTTTTGTCATGACTAACAGCCTTTCCATCCAATCCCCAGCTTGTGAACAGCTGTCTTTAGGCATAGCGGCCATTTTTGGCCCCTCCCACAGCTCTTCGGCCAATGCGGTGCAGTCTATCTCCAACGCGCTGGGTGTGCCCCACATTCAGACCCGCTGGAAGCACCAGGTCTCGGACAACCGCGATTCGTACTTCGTCAGCCTATACCCAGACTTCTCCTCTCTGAGTCGGGCCATCCTGGACCTGGTTCACTTCTTCAGGTGGGAGACGGTCACTGTGGTGTACGATGACAGCACAGGTGAGCAAATGATCTAAGCAATGAAGCAATGATTATAATGACAAAAATGTGGGCAAATCTAATACAGTTCCAGCCTAACCGTGGTCTGTTATCATAAATGATTCTATTGCACTCAGATGTATTTTGTCTTTTATGGTTTATTGTGCATTGAGGGTGTTGGGCTCAGACAGGCATACTGATCTGTGTGAAAATTTGTCACTACACACCGAATACAGAAAAAACTATGTTCCTGTTTCTGTATTGCTAATGATTTCAAATGTTAGATGTTTTCTGTAAGGGTATCAGTGGAGTCTGAAGGGCTCTAGAGGTCAACACTTTCTGTTCACTTTCCCTCACCTGGAGAGTAGCAGGTACATTTGTGGTGTTTAGCAGACACTCTCATCCAGAATGGCTTACAAACCTGCTATAGTCGTCTTCTCAGAAAAGCAGCGTTAAAATCACATTATGATGATTAATGGCAGTTAATGACTTCCTGTTCATTTTTAATTACTCGTCTGCACCACAGGATGGTGGATGTTTTATGACAGTCGTTGCTCCCAGATCTGATTCTATGACCATTTCAGTTCAATCAGAGGGACGGGGACGTGTTCTGTGTTCTTCAGAAACAAGATAAGCAGTCTGAACAAAGAGCAGCATTTCCAGACAGCTCGCAGAACCCATGATTTATCATTGAAGTATCTGATGATCTGTAATGGGTGTCTCCTAAATCTGATTGTTCTGTCAGTCCTAACAGCATAATGTCATGTGAATCATGGATAAACTCAGGTTCACACTGAAATATGAATTAGAATTAAAGTACTTGAGATTGACAACTGTAACAGTAACTGATCCGCAACTGTTGATCATTTATCATATTTGCTAGCTTTACCAAATATCATTAAACTACAGTGCCACTTTCATACATATCCAGCTAAAAAAAATACAAACCCCAGTACAGAACGACCCTGGTAGTGGTGGTGTAACTTCTGCACATGGTTACAGTACCTCGATCAGCTAGGCTCGCAGTCAGAAACTCTTCCTCATCAACACTGGCATCTCAGAATGCCCCAGAACCATGCTTTCTTCTGAGTGTAATTAAAGACATACGTAATAATGGACCTTGTAAAAACAGCACCAAACCAACTGAATATGGACTCAAAAGCAGTACAGTCAGTACACGACTCGAATAGAACATTCAAAAGCAGTGAGAACCAGCCACACAGTGTGGACAGTCAGTCCGCCTGGCTGGGTTCAGCACTGAAACAAAGGCACTCGGAAAGTGAGAGGGAGCAGGAGAGAGAAAGAGACTTATTTATTTATTTATTTTGTAAATTCCTGCTTTTTCCTCCTCTAATGTAATACCGTTTTCTGGCCTTCTACACCACTGTGGTACCTATCCTGTGGCTGTACACTGAGATATGCACTCAAACCTCCATGTATTCTGTACACCTCCTCTGGGTGAAACAGTGATATAGTCTGTTCCCCAAAGTCATAATCAGAAATGCTTTAATGATCCCAGGGGCATGTGGCAGGTCATTTGCGTTGAGACCAGGGGAAAGGATTTACAGTTTTTGACGACTGCTAACATGCGTTTCCCAATACTTGACCTCACACAAATAGCCAAATAGTTAATATCGTGTTCAAAAGCGCAATGTCTTAACTAAATAACAACTCTGCATTTCACAAGGCAAACAAAGTTTTCTCTTTATACACCAACTTTGTTAAAACACAGCAAACCAGGTTCAGTATCCAATCATTCTTTCAAACACTATCACAGATTCTCTATTCGAGAAGAACATAGTCAATCACTGCACAACCACTGTAAAAAAACTAACATCTGATGGCAATACAGAAACACCATTACATGTAATATTTTACTCTCTCCCAGCAAACAACAGATATTTTAACATCTGTTGTTTTCTTAGTCAGTTAATTTTTACTGTAATCCGCTTCATTTGGACTTTTTTTCAAATGTGTGCATTTTTGGCAACATACTGTCTACACACAATGAGTGATATTTACTGTTAGGTACTATATGGAAAGTAGATTAGACAAAAAAGCAGTCAGTAACATTTTTGCAGTAAAGGTTATATGTTACTGTATTAGGGACATTACTGTAAATTGTAGCCTAACACAAAAAAATATGCAGTTTTTTACGACATGCGTTTGTCGAATCTATAGTCGCTTTTTCAAAACTCTAAACACAGTGAACACAACATCAGTCTTCAGGGGCTATACAATTACTACAATTCATGTTGTTTTTGCACAAAATGCAGTCATTTAACATGTTTCTATAATGCTTACATTTTCTATACACACAAGGTTACCCAATAAAATTCTGGATCATTTTTGTCTTATTTACAAATGCTTGCACACAGCATGTCAAAAATGAAAACCTAAGGTTCAAAACCTTAAATATTGTATAAAATGCTAAGTTCTGCAAGGCAGCTAATTGTATAGCCACCGAAGACTGATGTTGTTTTCACTGTGTTTAGAGTTTTGAAAATGTGACTACAGATTGGACAAACGCATGTTAGCAGTCGTAAAAAACGGTATTAAACACAAGCATTTGAAAAGAATAAAAGCATCACGAATGAACCTGGGAACCATGACTAGTGTTTGCCAGAGGGGTGACACATGTGGAGGTACCCCAGGGTTTATGTGTGGAGGTACCTCAGGGTTTATGTATGGGAGTACCCCAGGGTTTATGTGTGGAGGTACTCCAGGGTTTATGTGTGGAGGTAACCCAGGTTTTATGTGTGGGGGTACCTCAGGGTTTGGTTTATGTGTGGAGGTACCCCAGGGTTGATGTACTGTGCTGGTACCCCAGGGTTTATGTGTGGAGTTACCCCAGGGTTTATTTGTGGAGGTATCCCAGGGTTTGGTTTATGCGTGGGGTACCCCAGGGTTTATGTACTGTGGAGGTAACCCAGGGTTTATGTGTGGGGGTACCCCAGGGTTTATGTATGGGAGTACCCCAGGGTTTATGTGTGGAGGTACCCCAAGGTTTATGTACTGTGGAGGTAACTCAGGGTTTATGTGTGGAGGTACCCCAGGGTTTATGTGTGGATGTACCCCAGGGTTTGGTTTATGTGTGAAGGTACACCAGGGTTTATGTACTGTGGAGGTACCCCAGGGCTTTTGTATGGAGGTACCCTAGGGTTTATGTACTGTGGAGGTAACCCAGGGTTTATGTGTGGGGGTACCTCAGGGTTTGTTTATGTGTGGAGGTACCCCAGGGTTTATGTACTGTGGAGGTAACCCAGGGTTTATGTGTGGGGGTACCTCAGGGTTTGTTTATGTGTGGAGGTACCCCAGGGTTTATGTACTGTGGAGGTAACCCAAGGTTTATGTGTGGGGTGCTTCAGGGTTTGGTTTATGTGTGGAGCAGTGGCGATTGCTCTAAGACTGCAAGGGAAGCTCAGCTTCCCCTAAAATGTCAAAAATAAGTGATCAAACATATACTGTTGTGTGTACATGTCATTGACTAAATATGCGCTACAACGCACTCAACTTTTGTTCAGAATCAGCTTCTTATCATTGCTAACGACGCGGCTTTCCTCTCACTCATCCCCGCAGCTTCACGGTGCTTTAAACGGTGTGGACGCTGAGCGTATACAGAGTTCAATAGCGAAGCAAAGAGTGCAGCGAAACGAGACGAGCCATTGGATAAATGCTGGGCTTTGTCCCGCCCATCGGACGCTCAGCGTCTCTGGGGGTCTATGGGGCAGTGGGCTGGCCTCGGCTGGCCTCGGCTGGCCTCGGCTGGCCCGGACGCTCAGCTTCTGCATGATGATTGGATGATCTGTCTGAGGCTGAATCCCTTTTTGATTGACAGCGAAATGAGCGAATCAGCGATCTTTTGGAGTAAACCTCCGCGGGAGCATTTAATTTAATTTTTTTTTTTTTTCATTCTGTTCTGAGTTGAACCGGAGATTTTCCTAATCCTCTTAGTGGCATTTTCTTCGTTAAAAACGACTAGTGGTTTTTGTTGTAGCTGCTTGTGTTTGGAGACTGACTTCTATCACTCAAGCCGAAATTGAGCTTCCCCTCCTTGAAAGACCAGCATCCGCCACTGGTGTGGAGGTACCCTAGGGTTTGGTTTATGTGTGAAGGTACCTCAGAGTTTATGTACGGTGGAGGTACCCCAGGGTTTAAATGTCCTGAGGGAAAGTGAAATGAGGAAGGGCAATCAGTATTTGGGGCAAGAGAGAGGTGGCATGTGTGGTGTGTCGTGATATGGGTTCTGGATAGTGTGTGTGGTGATCTGGGTTCTGGACGGTTTGTGTGATGATCTGGGTTCTGGACTGTGTGTGGTGATCTGGGTTCTGGACAGTGTGTGTGTTGATCTGGGTTCTGGACGGTATGTATACCTAGCATACCTTTTGCATACCTAGAGCCCTCCGCGCCTCAAGTATGTCTCGTCTTGACCCTCCATCATCCAGGACACATGGGAGACAAGCATCCAGACTTTTCTCTGTCCTGGCTCCAAGGTGGTGGAATGAACTTCCCTTGTGTGTCCGAACATCGGAGTCACTTGCTGTCTTCAGACGCCGACTGAAGACCCACCTCTTTCAAGTGCACTTTGCATAATTATGCTTTGTCTATTGTACTTTATCGTCTCTTTCCTCAGGTATTGTGCATAATTGGGTTATAGGAATTGTTTACTGTCTTTTTCCTCAGGGGATGTGTATATTCAGGTATAATTGTTAGGTATCATTTGACTTTCGTCTAGTGGTTTTTCCAGCTTAGAGTACCTTGTGTTCAGGACTATCTATTCTACCTTGGAGATTCCAAGCAACTACATAGCACTTTTGTAAGTCGCTCTGGATAAGAGCGTCTGCTAAATGCCATAAATGTAATGTAAATGTAAATGTAGGGTGATCTGAGTTCTGGACTGTGTGAGGTGATCTGGGTTCTGGACTGGTGCAGGTGTGGGTGTGTCTGTTGCCACTGCCTTTTAGTGGGTGGCGTATCAACTGGGACGTGAAGAAATACAATTAAAATGCAGTGTTGGGAACATTATTTAAAAAAAGTAATTAGTTATAGTTACTCACTACTTGTTCAAAAAAGTAACAGAGTTAGTAACTGAATTACTCTATAATAAAAGTAACTCGTTACCAGGGAAAGTAACTATTTGCGTTACAGTAAAAAAAAAAGTTATATGCCAATGAATAAACATTAAAAAAAAAACAGTTCACAGTCAGTTAAAATGAGTAGATCAGAAAGGTGTTTAACAAAAGTAAACAGTTACACTATATAAAGTGCTCTTACATCTATCAAATTAAATTAAATTATCTCAATCTGAGACAACTGGTTTGTTCCCAACAGAAGTAAACTTAACAATAAAACCTCTATTCTTAATTAAATAAATCAAATACCCAGTCTGGTAGACATTCAGGAACTTGTATTTTCTTAAATAATGTTTATATCGCCACCTTGAAAATGCTAATTTTCCTTCAGCATGCTCCTGACTCGCCATTTCTGCCTCTTCTCCGTTTGTGTCCGTGTCGTGTCACTGGTGTGCTTCGGCATGCATTTAACAACACTGGCTCTGATTGGCTACCATAACGCTGCATTAGCCAATCGCTTACTGACTTGTTAAGTTAAACAGGTGTTACACCGAGAACTGTGACCTATCAAGATCTGTTACTCCTCACTAACCTGAGCATCTGTCCGCTCGCATTACTGGTAGTATGTCAATACATAGTAATGCACCACTTTTGATGACCAGTAACGTCAACGGCGTTGTAATTAATTATTTTATCCCGTTACTGACAAAATGACGCCGTTATTCGAAACACTGTTAAAATGTAAACAAATTCATAGAATTGTATGAATTATTTAATTAAATGTAACATTTGTAAGTTCAAGTTACATTGCATTTGTCACATCTAATATTAGTCATATAAAATATTGAGCTGCATGTCCATATGATGATGATGTTCTCTGACTGATGGCTGTTCTCCCTCCTGGTTTCTCTGATAGGATTTATTTGTGTTTTTAATGTCCTCTTTTTCAATTAGCATGCAGATATCTCATTAGAGAATGCCGCCTAATTTGCTTTTAGAACTGTTGAATTATTCTCAATAGGTCAGTGTGTCTACGATGGATAGTAACTGTTCTGGCTGTCCTTCTCCCTGCCCATCTCTCTCTCCCTCCCTCTCTCTCTCCCTGCAGGGCTGATTCGTCTCCAGGAGCTGATCAAAGCTCCCTCCAGATATAACATCCGTCTGAAAATCCGCCAGCTGCCTGCGGAAACGAAGGATGCCAAGCCGCTGCTTAAGGAGATGAAGAGGGCGAAGGAGTTCCACGTCATCTTCGACTGTGGTCATGAGATGGCAGCCTGGATACTCAAACAGGTCTGTCAACTTGCTCTCATTCTCTGCATTTCTCAACTCTCTTCTCTCTCTCTCTTTTCTATTTTCTCTCTCTTTCTGTCTCTTCTTACTCACTAACATTCTTTGCATTCCTCTCCATTCTTTCATTCTCTAAGTAAGAATCCAGTCCTTTTATCAAACTCTATGAATCTAAATGTTGTACTGTAGTGTTTTTCTAATTTATTTTAGTTTAGCATATGTTTTTTTTCTTAGTAAATCCTGCTCAATAATATCAAAAAGGTGAGATACTTTGCACCAAAGTTTGCTAATAAGCTAATTTCTACTTGCTATTTCTTGGATTACTTTAAGCATGTAACTAATGCAAAAACAAACACAATACATACAATAACAAAGGTCCTAATATAGGACCCTGTGGAACTCCAGTGGTACAAACTTTAGGTTAAACAATAAAGAGATAAAAAAAATGGTCCACACACATTGGGAATGACAAGGACTTTATCCTGTTTTGTGCATCAATAATTTAAATTGAGCTCACTTTACAAATTGTAGCTGACGATCCACAGTAATATATGCAGATCTAGAAACACCCAGTCAAACCACAATTTCCAGACTTGCCTTAAAAACTTAAAGGAAATAACAGCAGGATCAAGACTTCAGGATCAAGACATGATATTAACTGCTAAGCAACTCCTTCCTCTAAAGCCTCTAAACCGCAGCGAGATACTAAGTGGTCTGTAATTACTTCACCTATCACCTGGTTTATGAACAGATGTTGCTATTGCCAGCTATATTCCCTATAGGGAATATGTTCTCCAGAATGGACTTGTTTATAATAGATGTTACTGTGGAAGATGAAACATTTCTCTTTCTGCATTTTCTGAATTCCAGTGAGGGACAATGAGGGACTTTTGCTCACATTAATTCTGCTGACGTTTCAGACTCAGTTCAGTCCTGTCGTTGTTCACAATGTGGGGAAGATGCAAATCATCGTGAAAACCCTTTGGTGCATTGGAAAATGTCATATCGTCTTAGCCATATTTGCTCTTTATTCATTTACATTTATATTTATGGCATTTAGCAGACGCTCTGATCCAGAGCGACTTACAAAAGTGCTACATAGTTGCTTGAAATCTCCAAGGTAGTATAGATAGTCCTGAACACAAGGTACTCTAAGCTGTAAAAACCACTAGACGGAAGTCAAATGATACCTAACAATTATGCCAAGTCATTATTATACCTGAATATACACATCACCTTAGGAAAAGGACAGTAAGCAATTCCTATAACCCTATTATGCACAATACCTGAGAAAAAGACAGTAAGCAATACCTATAACAAACACCTGAGGAAAGAGACGATAAAGCACAGTAGACGAAAGCATAATTATGTAAAGTGCACTTGAAAGAGGTGGGTCTTCGGTCAGCGTCTGAAGACAGCAAGTGACTCCGATGTTCGGACACACAAGGGAAGTTCATTCCACCACCTTGGAGCCAGGACAGAAAAAAGTCTGGTTGCTTGTCTCCCATGTGTCCTGGATGATGGAGGGTCAAGACGAGACATACTTGAGGCACGGAGGGCTCTAGGTGTGCTTCTTGGTTTTACCATGGCCATCAAGTAAGGAGGAGCTGGACCATTCTTTGCTTTGTAGGCCAGCACCAGGGTTTTATATTTGATGTGGGCAGCTACCGGAAGCCAGTGGAGGGAGCACAGCAAGGGAGTGACATGGCTGAACTTGGGAAGGTTGAAGACCAACCGAGCTGCAGCGTTCTGGATCAGTTGCAGAGGTTTGATGGCATGCATAGGAAGACCAGCCAGTAGGGAGTTGCAGTAGTCCAGTCTTGAGATGACAAGGGACTGGACAAGGACCTGAGTGGCCTCCCTAGAGAAAAATGGCCAAATCCTTCGAATGTTGTGAAGGGCGAATCTGCGTGAGCATGTTGTGTTAGCAACGTGGGCCGTGAAGGAGAGTTGATTGTCGACAACTACACCAAGGCTACGCGCTTCCATGGATGGAGTGATCACGGTGTTCTCGAATGGGATAGAAAGATCACGATGAGGACTGGCTCTTCCAGGGATGTACAGCATCTCCCTCTTGCTTGGGTTAAGCTTTAGGTGGTGAGCTGCCATCCATTTGTTCCCCATTTGATAGTCCATGCTTTTCCATAAACAGTTTAATTTTTACATCTTTAATTATTAAATTATTAAAGATTATTAAATATTTGCCTGCTTAGGTATTCCTAATACTCTTAAAAATGCAATAAGTAACCAGATCCATCCTCCATATTGTGTCCCTGATGTATTTTACTTATTGAAATATAATCAATATTATCAATATCTTATCAATATCACTCAAGGTCTGTGCAGGCCTATATGATTGTGTATGATGACAGGGACCATTACACAATTTAAATTAAATTAATTTTGTTATTTAGTTATTATGGCAACATTCTGTTACTCTTTCTACACAATATTAGAGCGACATCTTTTACAATTTTATCACATAAAAAAATGTAATTGGCATTTATTTGGGGTGAAACTGCCACTGAGAGCAAGAAAAAGCCCCACACATGTAAAGAAAAGTGTCAGTAAAGTCATCAGCCTCCAAAAAGCAGGAGTTTCTGAAAAAAGGTTGCTCATTGCTGCAGGCAGCTACAAATGGCTCGTAGACAATGACCTTAAAAGTATAAAGAAACATATTCTGTCTGTTTAATAGAAATGCCCTAGACTTACTAAATGATGCTTCGCTATACAGACAATAGCAGAGCCTAATCCACCATAGACTTCATTAAATGGAGAAAATGTGGCAATTTGTCTCCAAAAGAAGAACTCTTGGTAAAAGAACACTGCCATAAGCCCCTCCACACAAAGAACACCTGAGAGTGTGTGCAGAAGCCAGTGGACAGATGGTGTTTCAGGGTACTTATTGAATCCAAGGCTAATGAGACCAAAGCCTTTCACTCTTCCACTGCTTTGCTTTAATTTGGCCCCTTTCTAATGTGCACCTGCTTGGTAAGACAGCTAACAGAAACCCTGCAATGCCAAGACAATCTGTTGCACCAGGAGTGCTTAGGAAAGCATACATTTTGTAGTTGAACCATTATCTCTTGTAAATGTCATGTTTTTGACTTTACTTTCTCAATTCCTTTGAAGGTGCTAAGCTATTTCCTGCACCATTTCCTAGTCAACTTTTAGAAATCTATTAACACAGTATCATCAGGAGAGCAGAATCCCAAAATATAACCCTAATTAAATCAGATGGTTTGCCCAGGAGCACAGAATGGAGAGGAATTAGAGATGGCGTGATTAAGCACAGTCACACTAATAAGACCTCGTTGTCTGGGCGAAGCAGACGGAGATCTTTAATCAGGCATCCGCACCGTGCTCTTAACACTGTCTTTGTCTAAGTGCAGTCACCACACCTGTATGGTACAGGCTCACTGCTGGGAGATGAACCAACGGTATGCACCAACTGTAATACTAATCATCTTATTTTGTTTTTAGGATGCTTTTCCTAAACATGTGTGCAGAGAGTCATTTTGTTTTATTTTGTTCTATAGGCTCTATCTATGGGGATGATGACAGAGTACTACCACTACATCTTCACAACACTAGTAAGACACACATTGCCTGCGCGCACGCACACACACACACACACACACACACACACACACACACACACACACACACACACACAGCACACACACACACACACTTTTATTATCAATATATTTTCCAGTATTTTGCACCTCTGTCCTTGTACCCATGAATCAATCCACATTTTTGATCTAACCCACCTGAATTCCTGATGCTGCATACCTGGTACACAGATGCTGGGGCCTGTACTGTGAAACCCTGTACTAATATTCACACACATATTCACATTCAAACATTCTGCAGAGTTTAAGACATAGACTGCTGAACTGATCTGAGGATGGCCCAGTTTCATAAGCACACTGCAGAACAGTCAAGCTTGGTCTTGCAGAAAATAGTTTGGATTCAGAGTGACTGATATTCTCTCGGTTTGCTCCATCTGCGATTACAGAGTAGGGCAGACTGAAGAGATGAAGAGTGTTCTTTGGAGATGGAGTTGTTGTACAAGCTCAGATCAACTCCTGCAGAACCTCTCTGCAGATTCAGTAGGAGTTCTGAATTAGGAACAGCTCTTTTGTTAATCTGTCAGAGGCAAAATCAATCACTGCTCACCACTGTTGCTTTGATACATACAACCACTGATTATGGTTCAAACCTTTCACTACACAGTAGAAATAAACACATCATCAAACCCTTTAGTATACTGCATGCTTGCATATAACAGCAACAGACTATTGGCAATCTCATCATTCCATGATGGCTGTGAGTGGTTTCGTCTCTTGGAGTTGTGCTGCAGGACTGGGTCTCCTGCAGCTGGGTCTCCTGCTTGCTTTCTCTCTGGAAGAGCACTGTGAATTGACACAACCTTGAATGATGCAGCTAGCTGTCTCAGGCTCCCAGAGGACATACACACACACACTTACCTACACACACATACACCTGAACTCAGAGTAAGCATCTTAGAAAGGTGTGTGCAGTTTATGACCTTTTACAAGAAATGACACTATAAGAGGAGGTGGTTAATAAATGAAGTCTAAAAAAAGGCTAGCATGCTGAGACCAGGGGAGTCATGGACATTAATATGCAGCGTTTTGCATTATGATTAACATGTTCTATTTTTGCATTGGTAATACATAACATGACTCTTACTCCAGAAGCTTGATGTTAAAATTGCTACATTTTAGAGTGTGATGGCTTCTTTCTGACCTTCTGTCATCTCAGGACCTGTTTGCATTGGACATGGAGTCATATCGGTACAGTGGGGTGAATATGACAGGCTTTCGTATCCTGAACACAGAGAGTCCCCTGGTGTCTTCTGTCGTGGAGAAGTGGTCCATGGAGAGGCTCCAGGCCCCCCCCAAGCCTGACTCTGGACTGCTGGATGGATTCATGACGGTGAGGTGCAGGGAACATAAATATTGTATATGTACGGCACTGCTTTATATTATAGCTTTACATTACTGTCTGATCAATAACACATAATACTGTCGTGTATCTATCAAGGACCACTGGTGTGAAGTAAAAAGACAGGGCACTTCATAAATACTGTAAATAGGAGTCATGCAATGGAGAGCCTGTTTCTGACAGTGTGAAAGCACACACACACACACACACACACACACACACACACACACACACACACACACACACACACACACACACAGGACCACCAGCTTATACATGCACGAATTGGCTGCATGTGCACACACAACACACACCACACAGTCTCCACAGGCACCTGATCGGGAAGCCAAAGTCTCCACATGGTGTTAGGAGTAATGACCATTTATCCAGCCAGGCTACTGCGCTCTCAGGCTGTAGAAAGGGGCTCCCTGCCAAAACTATGAGGGCCTGTCAGGTGAAAGAGAGAGAAAGAAAGAGAAAGGGAGAGAGAGAGAGAGAGAGAGAGAGAGAGAGAGAGAGAGAGAGAGGACTGACAAAGAGAAGGAGAGAAAAAGAGTGAGAAAAAAGAGAAACCTGGATACAAATGAAAGCTATTCAGGGCTACATCCCAAGGAGACTGTGATAAGGTGATTTTAAAGTGAAGTTGGTGATGGGAGGTGGTGGGCCAGAAATGCCAGTTCAAGGTCTTTTTTTTCCTCATTCAGTTAGTGTGATTTCCCAACTTAGTTCCAGGAGCTACAAACAGTTTTCCATGAGTACAGTAGTGTCCTTAACTCAGAGAGAAAGCTTTCAAAGGGTTATGTTCTTAACTGTCTCACTATGTCCTCTGCAGTCTCACAATGCTCTCTGCAGTCTCACGGTGCTCTCTGCTGTCTCACAATGCTCTCTGCAGTGTCATGATGCTCTCTGCTGTCTCACAATGCTCCCTCCAGTCTCACAATGCTCTCTGTTGTCTCACAATGCTCTCTACTGTCTGACGATGCTCTCTGCTGTCTCACGATGGTCCTTCCAGTCTCATGATGCTCTCTGCTGTCTCACGATGATCCCTCTAGTCTCACAATGCTCTCTGCTGTCTCACTCAGCCCATCCACTTGCTCTTTGATCCTCTGCTTGTTGTGTTGCTTGCTTTCTTTCTGCCTTAGTTTTTTTTTGCAGTGGCTTCTTGTTTAACTTGATTTCCTGCTCTTTCTGATGCATCATCTTGTGCAGAGTTCAGTTCAGGCTTTTACTGAAAGAGTTTATCTCACAGGATATGAAATGAAAGATGATGTCCATTTTCATATAGAAACTGGATCACTCACAGCAAAGTAATATACAAATAGTAATCTTTAGATTGATAGCAGTTTGATTTCCAGTGCAACTGCATTTGGTTGAACATCAGCCGGACAGACATGAGGAGATGCTGAGAGCTGTCTGTGTGGTGCAGCACTGTGTGCACGCCAAGCTGGCAGCAAAACCAAAGTAACAGATCCTAGCTATTATTATTTTGCTGAAGTAAGAAAGCTTGTTAGGCGCTACTGATTTCAGCTAGCTCGTTAACTGCTGCGCGTCTATATCTGCTGAGCTGCTAATCTGCACTTTTGGCCGTGGTGCGTGGCCACAGGGTGCAGACCATGACGGGTATGAGGGATGGCCTCACTCAGCAGAGTGAAAGAATCTCATTTTTCCTGCTGTCCAAACCTCTCTGGTCTGCGGGATGAATATTAATCCTGTGTGTTATCATAAGCATTATTAGGTCAGAAGTGCAACTACACTCGCCATTTGTCGACGGTAGGTATCTCTCTCCAGCTTTTGAAATGTTTTGCCAGGCTTGGCATGTGACATATTTGAGTGCTTATCACAGCATGCTTGCGCTGTTGCATGGAGCCTGTTACCGTCATGGTTAAGTGAGCAGGTGTCAC
This sequence comes from Brachyhypopomus gauderio, assembly GCF_052324685.1. NCBI lineage: Eukaryota > Metazoa > Chordata > Actinopteri > Gymnotiformes > Hypopomidae > Brachyhypopomus > Brachyhypopomus gauderio. Next base: position 9,394,183 of record NC_135215.1, on the reverse strand, counting down.
AGTAAAATGACCAGATCTTTTTTGACCAGATCTTGTCGTGCTGAGGCGCGCATTTGTAGACTTGTTTTCAGAATCCTATATGCACAATCATTTTAAAAGTTTACAAATAAATATTTGTGATATGGATATAAATTTTTGTGCTACCAAATTTGGACCCAACTTGTTTTTAAGGCACTTTGGCTTGCAAACTTGATTTTATTTCCAGTAGGTGCAAACAGGATTTAGCTTCAGTAGGTGCAAACAGGATTTAGCTTCAGTAGGTGCAAACTGGATTTATCTTCAGTATGTCCAAGATGGAATTATCTTCAATAGATGCAAACTGGATTTAGCATCAGTATGTCCAAACTGGATTTAGCTTCAGCAGGTGCAATCAGGATTTTATTTTCAGCAGGCGTGTTTCTGCACCTACGCTGGCGTCGCTCCGGCTCAATGGTCAAAGCCCAGTTGGGGAGAGCAGATGGGCATGATCACAAACAAAAACAAAACAAACAAAAACACGGCATAACACGCCTGCATACGGCTGGGCGTGTGAGTGTGGAGCTGATGGGATGTTTCCACTAAATGTTACAGTTTTTGACGACTGCTAACATGCGTTTCCCAATACTTGTGATACATTGTCAAAACTCATCATTCTTTCAAACACTATCACAGATTCTCTATTCGAGATGAATATAGTCAACCACTGTAAAAAAACTAACATTTGATGGCAGTACAGAAACACCATTACATGTAATATTTTACTCTCTCCCAGCAAACAACAGATATTTTACAGTAACATCTGTTGTTTTCTTAGTGAGTTCATTTTTACTGTAATCCGCTTCATTTAGACTTTTTTTTTCAAATGTGTGCATTTTTGGCAACATACTGTCTACACCATGAGTGATATTTACTGTTAGGTACTATATGGAATGTAGATTAGACAAAAAAGGAGTCAGTAACATTTTTGCAGGAAAGGGTATATTTTACTGTATTAGGGACAAAAAAATAAAAACAAAAAAATGACCGTATATAATTACCGTAATTGTAAACATAATTAGCCATGGTCCCATATGTGTAAAAATACACATATACAAAAAAAGCCACACAAGGGGGGAAAAACACAATACAAAACTGAACAGTCTTGTTATGTGTAATGTAAGTGGTCTTCAGCAGTTGGCCACATGTTTTCATCTTCATTACATCTGATGTTGGCCCTTGCCATGCACCTGAGATAGAAAAGCTTGGTATGCCTTATTCACCCCGGCAGTCTTCAGCTGAAATGTCTCTGCAGCCGGGATCCATTGCATGCAGCAGGGACATTTGGTCATGGGGCCGATGATACACCTTCAACCTCCAGACTGAAAAAAGTTCCTTAGTGGTGTTGAGGAAAGGCGAGATGGGCAGGAGGAAAAGGGACATCACTCTTGGGTGGTCTATAAACCAGTTTGTGATGACATGAGAATGACAAAATGCAACATTGTCCCATGTTTCCTCCAAACTGTTCCATTTCTGCTTCTGGAACCAGTTGTTGGTAGAGTTCATTCAAAAACAAAAGAAGGAGGTCACTGTTATAGGGACCAATCTGGCATTTGTGAAGGACCAAACCAGCACTTGAGATTGCAGGACAAATTGTTATATTTGCTCCTCTCTGACCCGGTACATTACTGTACTTCATTTTATTTAATTGATCTATATGTGCAAAAAATATGTATTACAGTAATAGCTTTTCAGCTGCATTTGTTTTTGCAGAACTTTGCATTTACAGTATTTAAGGTTTTGAACCTTAGGTTTTCATTTTTGACATGCTGTGTGCAAGCAATTGTAAATAAGGCAAAAATGATCCAGAATTTTGTTATTGGATAACCTTGTGTGTATAGAAAATTTAAGCATTATAAAAACATGTAAAGTGACTGTATGGTGTGATTTTTGTTTCAATAGTTCCACAAAAGCAAAAGTAAATCCAAGAGCAGAAAGTATATGTTATGAATGCAAAACAGAAAAAAATATATCAAAAGTATATATTTTTTATATAATTGGTTATTTGAAACTTATTTTCATTTGCATTTTGACAAGTTTTTGGTTCCATTGTTTTTGTTTTTTTGGATTTTCCCAGTAAGGTCTTTTGCTTCTGGAATCTCTCTTTGCTTCTGCTTCATTTTTTGCTTCTGACTTTAGGAACACATTTCACGTGTGGGAGGGTCTTAGATGAAGGCGTTCCTCTGCAATCTCCATTGGTCACTGATTCCGGACTGACACAGAGCTCTGAGACCGCCTCTGGGACCAAGCCACGCCCACCCCACCAGCTTCCCAGCGTTTTCAAACATGGCGGAACACGGGGGTTCTGTTTCACAGTAGCATGTAAACTGAGTTTTACCATTAAAGTTTATACAAAGGTTTTAGTTAATTGCTAAATGGTCTGTAGATATTGCAAATGTACACTGTATAATAACTACATTAAGCATGGCGGTTAATATTTAGCACACTTCACCAGCGCGAGCTTTTTAAAATTTTAGTGAACTGGATGCAGGCATGAAAATCTGTCATCTTGCGGCGAAATTCTCCGTTTTGAAGTTTACATATTTTGCGGTAAAACAAACTCTTATGAAAAATAATAATAATAATAATAATAATAATCTTTATTTGTATAGCACCTTTCATACATACATGTAACTCAAAGTGCTTTACAGTATAAATAAAAGAAACATTAAAAGGAGATAAGACAAAGACAAAAAGACAGAAGAAAATTTTAAAAGAAATTAAAGATAAAAATATTAAAATAACATAAGTTAAAAGTGAAGTAAGTAAGATAATAAAAAGTAAAGTAAATAAGATAAGAAACTATCTTAAGAGTTTTAACTAAAAGCGGATCTAAACAGGAATGTTTTGAGACTGCTCTTAAAACTATGCAGGGATGAAATGCCTCTGAGCTCTTCAGGAAGAGAATTCCAGAGCTTTGGGCCATAGTGGCTAAAAGCACCCTCGCCAATCTTTAATCGGCTTTTAGGAATCACCAGTAGATTACTGTTTGAAGACCTGAGAGACCTGACTGGAACATATCTAACCATCATTTCACTTAGGTAAAGAGGGGCAAGACCATGAAGACATTTAAAAACCATGACTAGAACCTTAAAATCTATTCTAAAGCTGACAGGTAACCAGTGCAGTGAGTGGAGTGCAGGTGTAATATGATCTCTCTTTCTCCTGCGGGTCAGAACCCTTGCAGCCGCGTTCTGAACTCGCTGTAGGTGCGAAATAGAGCTCTTTGGAAGAGCAGATAGAACAGCGTTACAATAATCTAGCCTTGATGTGATAAATGCATGGACAAGTTTTTCACTGTCAGCAGGAGAGAGCATATCTCGGACCTTAGTGATGTTTCGAAGATGAAAGTAAGCTGTCTTGCATGTAGTCATGATGTGTGATTTGAAGCTGAGCTCATTATCAAAGGTGACGCCCAGGTTCTTAACACATTGTCTGGCTTTCAGATTCATTTGATTTAAATAAGTCTGGACATCATTCCTTTGTGAATCACTGCCTAGAACAAGAACCTCTGTCTTCTGTTTATTTAACTGCAGAAAATTGTCAGACATCCATGTCTGTATATCATCTATGCAGTCAAACAGTGAGCAAATTGATTTTAGGGCTTTAGGTTCTAGCGAAATATAAAGTTGAGTGTCATCTGCATATTGATGATAACTAATACCATGTTTATTAATGATGTGTGGTAATGGAAGCATATATAGGTTGAATAGTAACGGCCCAAGGATTGATCCTTGGGGGACACCACAAGTTATTTTTTGACGTGTGGAGGAAGAGGTACCTAATGCTACATAGTAATCACGCCCAGTTAGGTACGATCTAAACCAGTCTAAGACTAAGCCACTAAGGCCTACCCAGCTCTGTAGTCGATCAAGAAGTATTTCATGATCAACGGTGTCAAAAGCGGCGCTTAAATCTAGCAGAAAAAGGACTGAGAGTTTGCCTGCATCCTTATTCAATCTCAAGTCATTTACTACCTTAACTAGGGCTGTTTCAGTGCTGTGGAGAGCTCTGAAACCAGATTGAAAAGTGTCATTTATTTGATTTACTTTGACATAGTCATTCAACTGGATTGACACTACTTTTTCAATGATTTTGCTAAGAAAGGAAAGGTTAGATATAGGTCGATAATTATTAAGAATTGTGGGATCAAGATTTCTATTCTTTAATAGTGGTTTAACCATTGCAGTTTTAAAAATTTTAGGGAATTCACCCAATTGCAGAGACTGATTAACAACCGTTAGAACTTCATTTGCTAATGAGCTCAGAACCTGCTTGAAAAAGCTTGTTGGTAAAGGGTCCAGTTCACAAGTAGAGGATTTTAGTGATGAAATCACATCAAGTAGTGTTACCATGTCAACATGTCAACTTCTTGGAAATAAGACATATTAAAGTTAGGCTGAGTAACTGATATAAGGGTTGATGGTCTATTAGTGCTTGTTGCTATGTTCTGCCTTATACTAGTAATCTTGTCCCTAAAAAATATAGCAAACTCCTCACATTTTTCAACTGAAACAGTCTCAGGGAAGCCACAGGAGGTGGGGTTTACTAGCTGATCTATGCTTCTGAACAAGACAGCTGAGTTATTATTGGATGAATTGATTAAGGTAGAGAAATAGTTTTTCCTTGCTGATTTCACTTCACTGTTGTAATTCTGCAATGTTGTTTTATAAATATCAAAATGTACTTGCAATTTTGACTTTCGCCAACGTCTCTCAGCCTGCCTACAATCTTGCCTAAATTTTACAATAGATGGAGTGTTTCTCCAGGGCATCTTAATTTTACCAGAGATTATTTTAGTTACCTTTGGTGCCACAGCATCAATACAGTTCCTAACTCTGTGTGTGAATGTTTCAACTAGCTCATTCCCATTTTCTGAGAGGGGAGGGAGGGACTGTATCATGTCTGTGAAGGCCACGGCACTGCCAGTACTGAGATAACGCTTGGTTATTGTGCGCTTTTCACTGAGTGTTCTAGTAGATAATGACATGTTGAAAAATACACCAAAATGGTCAGAGATTGCAACATCAGTAATTTCAGTATTATTAACCTCTATACGTTTAGAAATGACCAAATCTAAAATGTGGCCATGCTTATGAGTTGGGCCTGATACATGCTGTATGAGATCAAAAGAGTTAAGCATCCTCATGAATTCTGAAGTGATTGGATTTGTGGATATATCCATGTGAATATTAAAATCCCCAGCAATTAAAACATAATCAAAATCAATTAAAATCCTTGAAAGCATTTCTTCAAAATCTTCAAGAAAATCTGCATGTAGTCTGGGAGGATGATAGATAACAATCAAAAGAACTGAATAAGTACTGTTGAGTTGTACTGCCAGATATTCAAACGTAGGATGTTCCCCTAATGAGATCTGCTTACATCGGAATGCTTTATGGTAAAAACATGCAACACCACCACCTCTCTTATTTACTCTGGAGACATTAAAATAGTTAAAGTCGGGAGGTGAAGCTTCATTTAGCACTATTGCTCCATTGCTATCAAGCCAAGTCTCTGTTAGAAAAAGAAAGTCCAGACAGTAATCTTCAATTAATTTAGCTATTATAAAAGACTTGTTTGTGAGTGAGCGGACATTTAGTAAGGAGACTTTGAAGACTTGATGTGTTTGATCAGCATCGCTTACATCACTTGTGCATTTCACTGGGATCAAATTTTGTTTGTTACAATGTTTTGTACCCTTATGTTTTCTTCTGATTACATTTTTATTTAGATTCTGAGAGCCATGCCACCGGCTATTTAAAATAACTGGAATGTAGCACTGACTAGGAGCATGGGTTCCAGTGTGTCAGACCTGAGAATTCACTGAGTGTGCAGGAGAAGTGGGTGAGTTCCTGCAAGACAGCAGACTGTAGTGTTGCAGAACCTCTTCAATCTCCTGGAGTTTACCTCTGAGACTGTGGACAGATTCTCTGACAGGAGATGGTGGGCTCCTTTGACTGACATTACTGACGTTACTGCTGGCGGTTGGGTGCAGATTCCGCATGTGAGTGATTCCATACATTAGATTGTCCACAAGCATTTGAGTCCCAGCCCTGTTAGGGTGAAGCTGATCAGGTTTAAAAAGCTCAGGACGCCTCCAAAAAATGTTGAAATTGTCAATGAAGTTTACCTTCCGATGTGCACAGGCTGTAGTGAGCCAGCTGTTTAGAGCCAGCAGTCTGGTAAAGTGACCACTGCCTCGACGTGCAGTTGGTATCGGTCCAGAAATGAACACTTCACACCGGGAAAACTCCAGAATGTCGAGCAGATGGTTAAAATCCTGTTTCAGTATCTCAGACTGTTGTTTGTAAACATCGCTAGAGCCGACATGTACAATCAGTCTTTCCGTAGCTAGATGGTCATGCAATATGTGTGGAATCATGGGTATCACTTCACAGACAGTAACACGAGGAAAGCAAAAGGCCTTAATACTGTTGCTCCATACATCTCTGATGACTGAGTCCCCGATTAGCAGCGTTTTGGGCTGTGGCGGTGTTCCTCGTCTTCTTTCACCGTTAATGCCTCGGCGGCTAACATGGTTACCACCCCGATGGCCAACATGGTTACCACCCCGATGGCCAGCATGGTTACCACCCCGATGGCCAGCATGGTTACCACCCCGATGGCCAACATGGTTACCACCCCGATGGCCAACATGGTTACCACCCCGATGGCCAACATGGTTAGCATCCCGATGGCTAACCCTCTTAGCATGCTTGTTAGCATGCTGCTGGCTAACACAGTTGGCAGCCTGGTGGTTGGTCCGCGAATGGCCAGAGTTATTTGCAAGCTTAGCAGCCAGACTGGAGTCGGATCTCTGATGCTGATTGGGGTGCGTTTGATGTCCTTGATGTCCTGGAGAGGGAGGCAGTATGTTGTGATGAGACTGCTCAGTTTCTGCTACTTCAGTTGAGGCAAGAGCTTCATATCTGTTATCGAGAAGAATGTTCTGTTCTGAAGATTGCTGCTTGCCGCCGCTGCTGTGCTGGTTTCTGCTACGTTCCTTCCCCCGAACAAGAGTCCAGCCCTTATCATTGTTGTTGTTAACAGGATTAGGAGTTGAGGCCAAGATGAGCTTAGGCTTTGCCCCCAGTACATCCCAGCGACAATGGAGAGAAACGTCTCTTTCTTTGCCAGTCACAGGGACGGTTTTGTCAGCGGTTTGTGTGGCAAGAATCGAGTCCAGATATTCTTCCTCCTCCCTTATAGAATGTAAGGTATGGATTCTTTCCTGAAGTTCTGCAACCCTCTGAGACAGTTTGATACACTCAGAGCAAATAGATGATGTGGAAGCATGAGGCATAATCGCAAAAGCACCGGGCACAAGGCTCAAATATCCAAGTTAAAAATCCAAAGTGCAAAAATAACACCCAATAAGTTCTGGCAGGTATTTCACAGCTGAAAACAGTATCAGCTGCTGATAAAACAGTGCACAAAACCACTCACAAGGATGAGGCGCAAAAAACAGTTCACTCGCAGTGTCGGACTGTCGGAATGTAAAAAATGCTAAATAATCCTTTATAGATGAATGTAAAAAAGCTTACCAAGTGAAGTAACGAGTAATGGATCCTTTTAACTTGTAAAAATAACTTGAACTTGTAGATATAACTCAAATAAATGAAAGGACAAGCAGAGCTGACAGAAAAGCGTCTGTACAGGAGGAAAGCAGGAAGCACTCCTGCTTTCCTACTATAGGTAGATAGTTAATGGTAAAATAAGAAACAAGATTTTTTTTGTAGTTCTAAATGGTGAACCCTGGTATTTTTACACTCATTTTCGCCGCTATTGTTATTTATTGGTTCATTAAGATGTAGGCTAATGGTTTTGACTGAGCCATCTGGAATGGCGAAAGCGGCTTCTCGCATTTACGGATCTGGCTCCATACATTGACAAGACAGGTCAATATTTTTCAGCGCGATATTATCATGAGAGAAGACGACAGGGAAGAGCGTGTTTAAAGCTAGCCTTTAAATTATTTTTAATTTAATCGCCGCTGTAGCTTTTGTCACCGTTTTGCTACATTCACAATAGTAGCGACTAGTTACTCGCTCCTCCAGTAACGTTCGCTCGCGTCCCCGCGGGTCTAAAGTGAGAAGGAAACTAATCCGCACTCTGCGTTTCAATGGACTACTCCTCTTACTCGCACCCCTCCAAGTTAAAATCTTTTTTTTTTTTATCTCTGAGTCAGACAGTGTCTGAATGTCATGTCTGACATGTATTATGTTTAGTATCGCTATGTTCAATGGTTCAATGAATATTGTTCACTTCTTAATAAAATATGGACAGCACAAGATGCATCTGATGTGTGTTTGTGTTTGGCATCTGCAGAACACTGAAAAACAGTGTGAGTGAACAAAGCTGGTTGTATATAGGGTGGCCACTTTTCAGTATTGCTTTAATTTAGGTATTTTTTACTATTATGGATTTTACTATATTTGTAAATTTACTATATATCCTACACCTGTCCCCATACCAGATATTGCAAATACTCATATTTCTTCCACACATCAATGTTCTCTCCATTCAGTTCACTAAAATTTTAAAAAGCTCGCGCTGGTGAGCATGCTTAATGTAGTTATTATGTACATTTGCAATATCTACAGACCATTTAGCAATTAACTAAAACCTTTGTATAAACTTTAATGGTAAAACTCAGTTTACATGCTGCTGTGAAACAGAACCCCCGTGTTCCGCCATGTTTGAAAACGCTGGGAAGCTGGTGGGGTGGGCGTGGCTTGGTCCCAGAGGCGGTCTCAGAGCTCTGTGTCAGTCCGGAATCAGTGACCAATGGAGATTGCAGAGGAACGCCTTCATCTAAGACCCTCCCACACGTGAAATGTGTTCCAAAAGTCAGAAGCAAAAAACGAAGCAGAAGCAAAGAGATTCCAGAAGCAAAAGACCTTACTGGGAAAATCCAAAAAAACAAAAACAATGGAACCAAAAACTTGTCAAAATGCAAACGAAAATATGTTTCAAATAACCAATTATATTAAAAAAATATACTTTTGATATATTTTTTTCTGTTTTGCATTCATAACATATACTTTCTGCTCTTGGATTTACTTTTGCTTTTGTGGAACTATTGAAACAAAAATCACTCCATATGACTGCATTTTGTGCCATAACAACATGAATTGAACTAATATAGCCACTAAAGACTGATGTTGTGTTCAATGTGTTTAGAGTTTTGAAAATGTGACTACAGATTGGACAAACGCACGTTAGCAGTCATCAAAAACTGTAATTGATACATAGCTCTAGTGGAATGAAACCACAAAGCAGGACTGTTCCCAGCCATCAGATAGGACCTAACAGTCCGTCTTAATACCCGATTCCTGCAGTCAATGGCTACAGAGCTTCTGGGGGGGGGGGGGGGGGGGGGCATACTGTATGTAGGAGTGTTCAGCAAGAAGCAGTTAAAATACTAGCTTGCTGTAAGTGCCCTCTTGTCAGAAGAAGTGAGAAGTGGAAGGATACAGCATCTGCTAGGTGGAGGAGGTATAAATCATCCAGACTGGGCTCATTGCACACTGAAGTATCACGCAGCATGAACGATTTGGCTAAATAATAAACTGGCTGTGTGATGGTTTAGCAGGGGGTGGTAAAGGGCTTCATTAAAGACCATAGTTCATCACTGCCTGACTTACTGCCTGCTCTGTGATTCAGTTTGTAACTATTGTCAATTTAGCTGGAACAATTTTAAAAGTAAGTGGAATGTGTACATGACAGATACAATAACCTGACCAAAACAGACCTCATGAACATGAAGAATGAGAAACAGAATGATGTTCCATTCTGATGGTTTCATCAAATGAGCCAGTGTTATTTACATGTCTGTGATATGCCAGTGTTATTTGAACTCCTCATGTTATTAACCTAGGAAAAATACAAAATACACAACAACCTCACCTTTAGAGTAAGTAACAGGGAGGAACACAGTGGCTAAGAGCTAAGAGCTCAGAGCTAAGAGCTCAGAGCTAACAGCTCAGAACTCAGAGCTAAAAGCTCGGGAGCTCTTTGTTATTTTTAAAGATGCTTTTCAGATGTCTGAATTGTGTCCACATAACACAAAAATCAACAATAATTGCTCATTTTGTTCTCAATTGTAATGGATGTAATTATCTCCATCCAAAAAGAGACTGTCTGACTAACACACTGACAGTGTGTGGATACTGACCACATTCCCCTCACCATCTCATGCCGCGTTTATGTTGAAGTGTGAATAATGAGATACTGATGCAATTAAGGTAATTGTTTGATTACCCTGACATATTTGTCTAAGCACTGAAATGGTAAAGAAGTCCCTGTGAATGTTGCAACTGATGAAGACTATTTAACATGATCAAGACATCCAAAGAACACAAGCCCTCTGTCACTGCTAGATTGTTATCCATGTCAGCTCCACTGTGTTTATCCTGTGCTAACAGGGGATGACAGAGAGAGAGAGAGAGAGAGAGAGAGATGGCCATGTTTTTATTTCTCCTATTGAGTGTGAAATAACAGACCCTTGCTTTGACCATGGCCATACATCACACACGCGCGCACACACACACACACACACACACACACACACACACACACACACACAGTTCTGGCACAATCATGGCCACTGGCAGCTTGGCACCTTTCCTGCTTCTCAGACCTGACCAATCATCTCTACAGTGGTTGCAACCAGAGAAGCAAGGTTGCCGTGGAAACCACATAATAGAGCTCTGTTGCTAACATGCAGTTGGAGGGGTATGATGGGATGGGGGTTGCCACAGCAATATCAGTCCATTCGTCAGTGTCCTGTGATTTATTGCTGTCTAGGAGCTACTCTGGGAGCTGAGGCACACACCATAAGGAGGAGCAAGACAGAGATTCACATTGAGAGAGAGAGAGAGAGAGAGAGAGAGAGAGAGGCTTCTAGACCATGGGGAGTCCAACTGATCAGGAGACAGAGACTGAGAGAGATGTCTGGTACAACCACAGAAAATGTTACCCAAATTGGATGAAATAATTGGGTTTCTAAGTTTTGCACACTGGGGAAAATAGCCTTCCTGAGCAGCATTAACAGATGTGCAGATGTGATACATGTCTGCTTGGTGTTTTCTGGTCCTTAAATGACAGTAACTTACCCATTATCTACAAGCTTTATGAAATAGGGTGTGAGTGGAATTAAATATGATTTTGCAGAATATATTACCATATCGGTAACACTTTACAATACGGTTCCTTAATTAATGTTTAAGTACTTATTAACTAAGCAATAGGTAATGGAGAATTATCATCATAGTTTTACCTTAATTACTCTTCACTATAATAAACTACTATGTTAGGTCACATGTAAGTAATTAATAAGTAGTCTTCATCAATTTTCGTAACTACTTACTTTCAGGTTCCTTAATTAATGTATTAGCTAAGCAACAAGTAATAGAGAATTATCATCATAGTTTTCATTAATTACTCTTCACTTCACTGTTAGTTCACATATAAGTAATTAATAAGTTGTCCATCTATTTTTGTAACTACTCACTCAACAAAATCGCCTTTGTAAGTTCTCTCACCTATCTCTAGTCTCGTTGCATATGTTATGTATTATTGTTGAGATATGTAAGTGTGTGTCCTGTCCATGTCCTTCATCAGTTGTTGTTCGACCTTTGTCATGAGTGTTGTGTTGTTCGTTTTCATCACTGCTTTAAACGCATCCTTACATACAGGCTACACTTTACTATTATACACTGCACACTATAACACTTCCTCATGTAATTACAGGTCATTACAATGAGGAGTACTTAGTACTTAAGGAAACTGTACTGTTAAGTAAATACGTGATTACTTATTCTGAAGTTACTTACTGTGACGTTGCGAGCAGGCAGGATACCGAGACGGGAGCAGCTTTTAAATCAGGGATGAAAACGAACAACACAACACTCATGACAAAGGTCGAACAACAACTGATGAAAGACATGGACAGGACATAAACTTACATATCTCAACAATAATACATAACGTGTGCAACACACTAGAGATAGGTGAGAAAACTTACAAAGCCGATTGTCTAGACATCGCTAGACACTCACACAGGGGCATACCCAAACCAGCGCACATGCACACGAAGACCCGCCGGAGTGACAAGTACATAAGCATTAATGAAGGACTGATTAAGTGAGCAGTTACAAAAATAGATGAAGACAACATATTAATTACTTATATGTGAACTAACAGTGAAGTGAAGAGTAATTAATGAAAACTATGATGATAATTCTCTATTACTTGTTGCTTAGCTAATACATTAATTAAGGAACCGAAAGTAAGTAGTTACAAAATTGATGAAGACTACTTATTAATTACTTACATGTGACCTAACATAGTAGTTTATTATAATGAAGAGTAATTAAGGTAAAACTATGATGATAATTCTCCATTACCTATTGCTTAGTTAATAAGTACTTAAACATTAATTAAGGAACCGTATTGTAAAGTGTTACCACAGTCCAAAGCAAAAATCCAGTTAATAGATGTTGAGAAGAGTAGATATAGACAAAAATGCTAACCAAATGAATACAAAAAGATGTAAGGATGATTTCAGAAATAGAAGTGTTAATAGAAGTGTGAAAAGAAGTGTGAATACAAGTGTTAATTGCCTACTTTTGTCAATTAACTAAATGCAAAGTGAATGAACAAAAGAGAAATCTAAATTAAATCAATATTTGATGTGACCACCCATTGCCTTAAAACACCACCCATTCTTCTAGGTACACATGCACACAGTTCTTGAAGGATCTTGGCATGCAGGTTGTTCAAACATCCCAGATCAGTGGATGTAGGCTTGTTCAAATCCTTCTGTCTCTTCCTGTAATCTCAGACTTGGTGGTGTTGAGATCAGGGCTCTGTGGAGTCCATATAATCTCTTCCAGGACTCTTTGTTCTTCTTCACACTTAATATAGTTCTTAATGACATTGGCTGCATGTTTGGGCTCGTTGTACTGCTGAAGAATACAGTTTAGCCAATCAGATGCTGCCCTGATGCTACTGCCTGATGGATAATCATCTGCCTGTATTTCTCAGCACTGAGTACATTATTAATTCTGAGCAAATCCACAACTGAAACTTTGCTGAAATTGCTGAAATGTAGCTCCAAGCTATCAAGGAACCTCCACCATACTTCACTGTTGAACCTCCACCACGCTCCACTGTTGAACCTCCACCACACTCCACTGTTGAACCTCCACCATATTTCACTGTTGAACCTCCACCATGCTCCACTGTTGAATCTCCACCATGCTTCACTGTTGAACCTCCACCACACTCCACTGTTGAACCTCCACTATGCTCCACTGTTGAACGTCCACTATGCTCCACTGTTGAACCTCCACCACGCTCCACTGTTGAACCTCCACCACGCTCCACTGTTGAACCTCCACCACACTCCACTGTTGAACCTCCACTATGCTCCACTGTTGAACCTCCACCACGCTCCACTGTTGAACCTCCACCACACTCCATTGTTGAACCTCCACCACACTCCACTGTTGAACCTCCACCACACTCCACTGTCTGCAGACTCTCATCGCTGTACCACTCTCCAGCCCTTTAGTGAACAAACTTCTGTTACAGCCAAATGTTTCACATTTTGTCTCCACTCCACACCTGCTGGCCTCTTTCTTTGCACAGTTGAGTCACTTGGCCTTGTGTACATGTTGAAGGTTTGGATATTCATCCAAACTCTTCCATGAAGACCACTTCTGGCCAGGCGTCTCACAACAGTAGATGGGTGTCCCTGGGACCCACTGGTTTCTGGATATTGTCCACTTTCGAAGGGATGTAAGCATGATGTGTCCTTGGCAGACCACTGTGTCTACAGTCCCCAACATTGCCCATATGCATATCCTTGTGGTTCCTCAGATGAGCTCGTCCAATTTATATATACATATATTACATATATTATTATATTACAGTAAAACAAACAATGCTTTCCTGCTTGTTGACCAGGCAACACTGTATAAACAGATTGACATCTAATCTAAACAGATTGAGCATTGTATGAACAGAGGAATCTAAATAGATCCAGCATTCTCAGTTCTTGACTTGTTACATACAGGAGCTCACGCACACACACACATATATGCACATACCCAAATACACATGTACTGTATATGCACACATACTCATACACACACACACACACACACACACACACACACACATTTTCCTTAGTATGGCTTTTCCATATTTTACCTGAAATGTAAATGTGATGATAATGATATATAAAACAAAACTATGTTCAAAACAGGTGTGACATTCTGAACATGCATTTTAATTCAGTCTGCAAAGATACATGTTATTATTACTCATTGTTACAATTCATAAAAATAGGGACTGTGCATAATTTACAGGAAACATACTTTCCGTTGGTCAGTTTAACACAACTGCTTCTTCTTTTTGGACGACATCTTTAAAGATGGGAGGGAGGGAGAGCATAATTCAGGTCTGGCTGCACGTTCTGCTGTGGTATCTGTCTCTCCACTCTCAGAAAGGTCCTGTTTTGTACCTCACCTGTTTCTTTAACCGCAAGGAAAAAAAAAGAACATTGAATTTTTTCCAGATCCCCCTTGGAAACAAACCCTCTTCCATTGTTTCCACCTCACTGGTGTATTCACTATGATGTCATTTTCTGGCGTATGAGAGGAGGGCATCTCTGTCCTTGTCTGTTGCCCTGCCCCCTTTTCCCTTTAAGGTCCAGGACTAAGGGATGAGTAATTGCAAAGAAGATAAAAACAAACTGAAAACAAGTGATAATCTGACAATGATGTGTGACATAAATCATTAATGCCCATGTTGTCTGGTGTAGATCAGGCAGAACAACATCTAGCATAATTTGATATTCAGATTGGTTATGAGGGAGGGACTCCCAGAGTTCAACACAGCTGATTTGCCTGCACTCTTCCCCTGGAGGTGGGGCTCAGTTCCAACTGCCAATCAACTCTCGTTCTGATGTGCCTATGAAGCACTTTGCTAGCGCAGCAGATGAGGGACGTTCGAAATGTTCTGTTTCTCTGGAAACCCTGTGTCCTTCATATATATATATATATATATATATATATATATATATATATATATATATATAATTTGTCCTAACATCCTGTTTCTCTGGAAATCCTCTTCATCTAAGAGAACATCAATCTGACTGAACACCCATCTGACTGAATACCCATCTGCCTGAACACCCATTTGACTGAACACCCATCTACCTGAACACTGATGGTCCTTTGTCTCACATTTTCTCTCTCCATCTTTACTTCTCTCTCTCTCTTTCACTCTGTCTCGCACACATTCACACTTATTCTCTCATTAGGGGTCCAAGCACCAAACTACCTTACTTCCAAATGACACTGCTCCCTGATCTTTAGTTTAGATTACGCTAACCAGCCTCTGCCTTTAAAAGGGCACTGTTGTTACTCCAGGTGTGTGTGATGTCATTAAAGGGAGAAACCCTGTTTATACATACAGCAACAAATATTAAAGTTTGATGCAGAGCATTGTTTAAAATTTTAAGTATTATTATGTAATATTATTTTATATTATAAAAGTACTAAACATTTTGTGTCATTTTAATTACATTTCAATGTGTTTTTCCTTGGTGTGTGTGTGTGTGTCCACAGACAGATGCAGCGCTGATGTATGATGCGGTTCATGTTGTAGCAGTAGCAGTTCAGCAGTCACAGCAGATCACTGTCAGCTCTCTGCAGTGCAACCGACACAAACCGTGGCGCTTCGGGGGAAGGTTTATGAGCGTTATTAAAGAGGTGCGTACACACACATGCACACACACACTCACAAGAATAGCAGTGACTTCACTAATGCCACAGTGCCCTGTAGTCCTGTGGTAATGTAGCCAGCCTAATGGGTCCAGACCTTCAGCCTTCGCTGCTGCGCTTGTCCAATTTTTAGCTAATTTTCACTCATTTTCACACCTTGCTTTGTTTGTTTCAAACAGTTCTAGAGACCTTTGGATACTTCATCCATGTTGCATCCTAAATGGATATTAATTTATTCTGTTATGTCTTAATTATGCTGGGTCATACATGAATGAATGTTCAACTTATATAGCACCTTTCAAGATACCCAATGTCGCTTTACATCATTACACAACAAAAAGTGATTATCATTATTCTTTCATTTGTATATTTACATAAAGCTAATGTGGACATGAAGGCCATGGGTTCAGTTCCCAGGAAGCCTCAATACTGTCCTGCAAAACTGCAGAACACTGCAAAAATGTCATTTGTCACCAACATTTCCCAGCGTGGTTCATCTTCATTTCCTTCGTCTTTATTGTTAATTATTTTCCCATCATCTTACTATTGTCACAGTGTAGTATTTGAGACGGTGTGAGTCTGGTTTTTCTGTCTTTGTCTTTCGGTCTTTGGCTTTTTGTCTTTGTAAACATTGTAAACATGCCATTGTCTTTGTGAACATTGTAAACATGCATGGGCGCAGATGGTAATTCTGAAGTGAGGGGGACCAAGCTGTACAATATATACGTTTATGCTTGTAGATGCTAGATTTCGGATGGGGTCAATATAAATCTGGAGGGGACATGTCCCCCCCGTCCCCAGTGCCATCTGCGCCCCTGTAAACATGCATTTTTGTCTTTGTGAACATTGTAAACATGCTGTTGTCTTTGTAAACATGTCTTTGTCTTTGTAAATATTGTAAACATGCCTTTTTGCCTTTGTAAACATTGTAAACATGTCGTTGTCTTTGTAAACATTGTAAACATGCCTTTGTCTTGTGTAGATGTCATTTTGATGCACAGCTTCTCTTTGTTTCTGGGTGTGTGCTGCTGATCTTGAGGTGGTTTCACTAGTCAGTTTTGAGGCCTGTTGTAGCCTTTCTTCCTGTCATTTTAGTCTTGTGCAGCGGAGTCCTTCTCTCTCCCCTCTGCCTGCCTCCCAGAAAGCTTTGAAGTCAGACTTCAGAAACAGATTAACAATGATGACAGTCTCTTTGTAGTATGGTCCTGTGTCCAGATGCCACAACAACATGTGGTTTTGAGCACACTCTTATCATCATTGCAAAGAACAGAGATGTGCAGACCGTAATCTTCTCCAAAATGTGTTTTTGTAGAATGGTATTTATCTTATTATAATACAGTTAGAAATGTGTAACAAATCATTGCACTGTGGTCTTTTTCAAGGCTTCATGGGACGGTCTGACAGGACGAGTTCTCTTCAACAAAACAAATGGCTTGAGGACGGATTTTGATCTAGATGTGATAAGTCTAAAGGAGGATGGCCTGGAGAAAGTACGTTGCGTGTGTGTGTGTGTGCGTGTGTGTGTGTGTGTGTTTGTATGTTTTTGCATGTTTGAATACATACATATTAATTAAGTTAATGTTGTATGAATATATTTATTATATTCACATGTATCAGACATGTTTCTCATTATTATTTTAATTTACAGATTGGAACATGGGATCCTCCGAGTGGTTTAAACATGACAGACCATCACAAGAATAAAGTAGCAAATGTTACAAACTCCTTAGCCAACAAATCACTGAGGGTCGCCACTATTCTGGTAAACGTATAAATTAACATTTTCATATTAATATACTCAACACCTTGTCAACTGTATGATTCAGTCATATTTGCCCAATTGATGTCATTAGGAATGATCAGCACCATAAGGTAGTATATTAGGACCCCTGCTCTTTTAAATTACATATCAACTATTCAAAATCAGCCTGTGCATATAATATTTATTTATATCCTGATAATTCTGCTCATTTAGTCTTAGTGTCGAACTTCAAGCTGTAAGAAGATTACTATCAGATTACAGATTACCTCCAGATCTGAGAACCACATGAGGCTGCTCTCTTTGTATCTGAAATAAATGTAGTTACATCATCTGGGATAAGTATAAATATTAGGGGAGATGAGTGTTCTCTTGTGTAGTTTGAAATGTCTACATAGATATAGAAAATTACAAACGTCTCAAAACAAATGACTAAAGGTTGATTAAAGGCTTCATCCACTTACATATTTAGAGCCTTCTCATTCCTGACAGTAAAACTGATTAACTGTGAAAGTAGAGGTACATATATTAAGATGCTGCTTACTTAGAATACTGTTAGAAACAATTGCTCTTCTTAAGTATTTTAACAAATTTATTTTCAGTGGTTAGAGATGCTCACTCTTATTGTTCAAGAGGAAGACTTCATTTATACATTGGGGTTCAAAACCTGAACTGGATAATAATACATTTTTAGAATCTGCGGCTTTGCCACAGAATCAATTTTCTACATAAAATGTATATCATGTCTATCAGAAAGAAAATTTAAAGATGATTTTCTGCTACTGTTTTGTGTTCTGATCTGTTATTGTGTTTTTTGTGGTCTGATCTATTATTGTGTTTTTTGTGACAGGGACGACAATGAAAATGAGTACCAGGGCTTTATTGTGTTGTCATTGTTTAATTTAATGGTGTGTGATGGTTGCTGTTAAGTTTTAAATGTATTTTAAATCATCCAGTAAATTCAATTAAATGAACCAGGATCTCACCCCTACCCACCCCCACCCATCCCCACCAATCCCCACTCTTCCCCACTCACCCCCACCCATCTCCACCCATGATAAAGGGGGGACAGTCAGTAGATGGGCCCAACTATGCAGCTCTCACACTGTTGTTCCAGTATGAAGAGATGCAGCTCCTGTCATCAACTCACTTTGCGTGCTGTGTTTGTGTTCAGGGCTTCAGTGTTCTGTCTTGTGCACGTAGGAAGAACCCTACGTGATGTTCAAGAAGTCTGACAAGCCCCTATGTGGGAATGAGCGCTTTGAGGGCTACTGTGTGGACCTTCTGCGGGAGCTCGCCTCCATCCTGGGGTTCCGGTACGAGATCCAGCTGGTGGAGGACGGGCGGTACGGAGCACTAGAGGAGAGTACGGGAGAGTGGAACGGCATGGTCCGGGAACTCATCGACCACGTGAGTCCTCGTCTCAGTTCCACATCACCAGCACTGCGCTTGAGTCTGGTGGATATCTGTTGAGGCACTAGCTGTAAATAGTGTCAGAGTAACTGTACTCTGTGTGCTGTAAATAGTGTCAGAGTAACTGTACTCTGTGTGCTGTAAATAGTGTCAGAGTAACTGTACTCTGTGTGCTGTAAATGTAAATGTGGAAGAACTGCCATCTATGAAATAACATGGGAAATGTTTAATATACAGGAGATTTATCTACTCAATTTCCAGTTTGACTCATCTCTTATCACTGTTGCACAGACCTGAGTGTGTGAATCTGGCACTTAAATTTATTTTATAAAGAATTTAGGAATACATCCCAATGTCCTTCATAGATCACATTTCTGCAGTTAACTGGGAAGATGCAACATGGGAAGTCTGTTTAAAACCCTGTAGCTGTTTCATAAAAACAAAGCAACTCTGCAAGCAGAACTCTAGCCTGAACGCAGGAGGCCTCTGTCAGAGATCATCTTCATCTTCTGTCAGAGATCATCTTCAAGATCTCGTCTGAGAGTCTCCTGAGTGTCACAAGAGAACAATAGTGTTGTCGCTCTGTGGGTGGAAGGCGTGGCGCTCCACTGTCCTCTACCAATCACAGCGACGCCAGTCAACTGTGGGCGTATGCTCGCACTTGCTGGCAAAGGCAGTTAACACTTTCCTCCAAGCATTGCCATGGGATTGGTAAAGCCTGAGAAGAGGCGGGGCTTCATGCATATGCCTGCCACACGCATCACTGCTGGCAGTTATCGTATGATGGCCGAGAGGGAGTTACTTAGTCAAAGGGAATTGGTTTAGTCATTAAAATTAGAATGAGAATGAAACTAAAATGAGAATTTTAATAATAAAACCACAATTTGTGACCCAAACGTGGTGCTTGGTTTTGAGGTTACATAGTAGTGTGAGCTCTGCTAAAGGCAGATGAGATGAGTCTGAGCTTTGTGAGCACTTTCTCTGGATCTTCTGGACAGATACTGTAGTCCGTGTAAAAGCAGGCTGTCGCCAGCACTGCTGAGACAACACACAGGTCATATAATCTTCAAAGCAGATGTGTGTGAACTGGCTGACAATCAGTACAGCACATTTGGGTTTGATCTCACTGGGTTAGTTAAATGATTCATAATAAAAGTGACATCATTATGGACTTAGTGTGGAGCTTTGAAACAGTCTTTAGTGCTTTGTGACCACTGATGATATGGGGAGGCTACACTGAAGATACCTGCAACGATGAGGAGCTAAGAGGTGGACACAAACACTGAGGAGAGATGGATCCATTATCTGGGCTGCTAACATGCACAACCCCAGTAGCCTCCTCTAGCCCAGCCGTACCCACCCAGAGGGGACAAGCACGGCGAGGCAGGAGGAACGGATCCAGACGTGACAATACCAGACCAGCTTACTATATTGATAGTCAACATTAGTGAAACAGGATCCATATGCAAGTCTTTATTAGTCACACAGGGCAGGATACTGGAACCTTTAATTGGTGCAGATTTGAACTGGTGAACTCTCAAAACAACTGACTGGATTATTATTATGATGGACTGCTAGGAATTAGACTGTCATCTGCTGCTAGATTCCTGTCTCTTGGTTGGTTCTTAGTCCTTATTGGTAACGTGACTGGTAGGAATGTCCTGTTTCCTGATTGGCTCTCTCTCTCTTTACTGCTGTGTGACTGGCAGAAAGCGGATCTGGCAGTGGCTCCCCTGGCTATTACGTATCTGAGGGAGAAGGTGATCGACTTCTCGAAGCCCTTCATGACCCTGGGCATCAGCATCCTGTACCGCAAGCCCAACGGCACCAACCCCGGCGTGTTCTCCTTCCTCAACCCCCTCTCCCCCGACATCTGGATGTATATTCTGCTGGCTTACCTGGGTGTCAGTTGTGTGCTGTTTGTCATAGCCAGGTAACACGTCAAGTTTAGTGGGTTAAAACAAATTCAGTTATTATGCTCTGAAGTTGTCATGACAAAACTTTGCAGTGTCATTGCAAGGATGTTGAACACTCTGAAGGAATTTCAACATTTTGTTGATCTCAGCAGAACAATACATGACAAGAACATGCAAATGAGCTGAGTGATGACCTGCTTTAGAGAGCATCCTCACATATACGTATTACATAATACCAGCCTGGCGTGTGAATCAAATAGAGCACGATTCATGGCACTTTCTCCAGGACTGACCTGCCGTGAAACAACCTTCATTTTCTGCTAATGTTTCTTTTGAATTTCTGTTCTTCTCCACCCCCCCTCTCATCCACCCCCACCCTCTCCTCCACCCTCTCCCTGTCCTCTACCCCCTCCTCCTCCTCCACCCCACCCTCTCCTCCACCCCCACCCTCTCCTCCACCCCCACCTCTCCTCCTTCCCAACCCACTCCTGCCTCTACTGCCCGTCCTGTCTCTTTCTCTTTCTGCCCTCACCCCTCCATTTACGCACATCACCTTCCAATCGGTCTTTTTTAAGGAGTGAGATCTGCAGTACAGAGGGGAGTTTAGCCATTTCATTACCTCAAATGGGCCTTTAATAAACACAAACAAGTTCTTCTCTTTCTCTCTGGCATGTGTGTAGAGGTCAGTAACACCCAGCTCATACTGTTTGTGTAAATACCTCATTGCAGTAGATGAAAAGGCTGTATTCAGACTGCACTAACCTCAAGGCTTCTGGGGGATAGATCATGTGTGGCCCACAGAAGTATTGTGGTTAAAGGCATTTGTCTGTTTAGTGTTACTGGCACTATGATGTTTAACACAAAGAGCCACAACTGTCATCTAGGTTGGTACAGAATATGCCTAGCATAGCATTCTGGGTAATGATGGGTGAGTTTGTTCTACCCAAAGAGCACAAACCTGTGATTGTTATTGATTCAATTTCTGTTAGAGATTTGGATTGTGTGTGTGTGTGTGTGTGTGTGTGTGTGGGTGTGTGTTTAATCACATGAATGAATCAGTCCATCTACTTTTCTTCCTCTCTTGTTCTTTCTTCCTTGTACAGATCTGTTTCTCAGATTTTGCTCCATCAAACACTATCCACTCCAAACACAAGTGCTTACACACACACACACACACACCCAAACACAAGTACACACACACACACACACTCCTTGACATTTTTCAAACACAAAAACATTTGCACTTTATAATAATAATATAATTAAATAATTATGTTTCATACGATATGTTATTAAAGAGTGAGAAGTATAGTACTGCAGTATAAGGTATATAATTTTACATATACCTTGTGTGTGTGTGTGTGTGAGAGAGAGAGTGTGTGAGATATATAGCTACGTTCACCTGTTTGTACTCTTTATCTAACCTTTCTGCACCTTTCTCTCTGTATCAGGTTCAGTCCGTATGAGTGGTATAACCCCCACCCCTGTAATCCAGAGTCTGACATGGTGGAAAATAACTTCACTCTACTCAATAGTTTCTGGTTTGGAGTTGGAGCTCTCATGCAACAAGGTATACGTTTCAGCCTGGCGCCTTGCTCTTCTGCCTCTCTGTGGCCCACCTGGCATCTCTGGTGCCCCCTTCTGTTTCAGAGTTGCTACTTCAGGCCAGAAGGGACTCGTATATAAAATTATCACAGAAGTTACTGACACGTAGTTACTGATAGAGGATTAACACTCATACACAGAATCCCTGCAGTAACACAGCCATGTTCAGCAGTTTTGTGGGTAGAATCAGGTGTTTTGGAGCTGGGATGATTGTAAGTTTTGCAGTGCTGTGGTCTTCCAAAACTGTAGTGAAGTTCACTGAAACTATTCCACCCACAAACTCCTTAACAAATTACCCTGGCAACACATAGGCCACCACATTACTGTAATTCAAATATGTACATGGATATATATATATATATTCCAAGCATTAATATATAATATGGTATATTTCAGGCATAAAAAGAGTGAGTAAACACTTAACAAAGGACGATATCTGAAATGAGAAAAAGCAACATAACTACAGTGCAGACTGTAATAGTGCCCATCCTGTCATGATGCTGCATGGAAGCATCTGTCAGGACAGGATGTCTGTACTGGTGCTGAGCACTTAGGACACTACAGACACTACAGACAGAGTCCCTTCGTGCCTGTGGTTCGGCTCATAGATGTCTGTGGGAGATGGTGATGGGGTTTGACGTTACCTTGGGTACATGATAGTAAGACTCAACCAGGTTCCCAGCTAGGCGAAAGAAAGCTATTGTATTTTATTCTGTTCTATTCTACATTCACTGACCACTTTATTAGGAACATCCATATATCTGTTTATTAATAAGTGACTTAATCAACCTTAATGAATCAATCATCGAGCAGCCTTGGAGTTTTTGTTGATGTTAGATGGGCTGATTTTAGCATCTTAGGTGCTGTTAATCTGATGCACCAACTCCAAAGTTTTTACACAGTGGTGAAAAGAACATTGAAACATAGTGAGTGACCGCTGTGTGGGCAGAAACATGCAGACAAGAGAAGTCAGAGGGGATGGCCAGACTCGAGCGTCCAGCTGATCAGAAGGATACGGTAACTCAAACAACTCAGATAAGAACTCTTCCCAACTGTGGAGTAACAGAGGGGAGCCAAGAGGTGGACACAAACACTGAGGAGAGATGGATCCATTATCTGGGCTGCTAACATGCACAACCCCAGTAGCCTCCTCCTGCCCAGCCGTACCCACCCAGAGGGGATGAGCACGGCGAGGCACATTTCCTTTATATATGTATATTTGTCTTTATATAAAACAAAAGACCAAGAACACTGAGGAAACCGACATTAACGCACACCAAATCTACATATGCCAAACAACCACAACCCTAACAGCTTATACCAGAACACAACTAACACCGATAGACAAATAACAACCATACAGATATTAAGGAGACTAACTGGGGAAAAAGGAGTGTCAAGGGAAACCTAGCAGGGAATAAAACACAAAAGACAACTAGACCAGGGGAACAAATCTATTCCAAGACACTACGAAGGGAGAGAACAGAAACCTGAACATGGAACTTGAGAGTGATCAATATACTACTCGTTAGTAGCGAACATAAACCATAAGCTCATCAGCATTGAAACAAATGAATAAACACATTGACTTACAAAGAGGGATCCGAAACACAGGGAATATATACACCAAACAAATCAAATCACCAACAAGAAACACCTGAGAGCAAACCAAGAGAGCAGTGACGAACATGACATGACAGATAAGGAGGTGTGGTTAAACAGAAGACATGGACATGGACTGACTGGAGCGGATCCAGACGTGGCTAGATGGAAAACATGGACAAGATTACAGGAGGAGCAGGTGTGACATGTGGTGAGGGGAAACATGTGGAACCTTGAGGCAGGTGAGGAAGACCACGCTGGGTTTCGGCCCTGCCAGCCAAGAACATAAGTCTGAGAATATAGTGGGCACAGACTAAACCTGGACAAATTCAGAACAGAAAAACATTTACTGGTTTGATTCATTTTGATTTCTGTTGTGACATGCAGATGGTAGGGTCATAATATCGCATAAACAGCACATAGCCATGGACCTAAACTGCTTTGGGTCAGTACTTGAAACTGGTGATGGTATAATGACATGGGACTCTTTTCTTGAAACACAGCATGTCCTGGAATACAAGCATTATTTATATGTGCATTATATGTGCATCCCTTTATGGTCACAATCCTTCGTATTATAATGGCTACTCCCAGCAAAGGAACGCTCACGTCATTTGGAACTGGCTCCATGATCATAAGATTGAATTCACTAGACTTCAGTGGCCCACCCCAGCAACCAGATCTGAGTCCAACAGGTTCCTCTGGGACACAGACGGGAGACTCACAGTATGAATCTGGCAATGACAAATAGACCAACATGGACCAAAGTGTCACAGGAGTGTTTCAAACACCATGGAGTGTCCATGCCATGAAGAACTGAGGATGGGTCAGTTTGCTTGGTATTAATGTAGTGTTCCTAATAAAGGAGGCAGTGAGTGAATTCTGGAAAGCCAATTTAGCTTAGGGAGACAAGTGTTGTGTCTAGTGTTTGTCACACACTTTAGGTAATTGGCAAAGTGCATGACGTCTTCATATTAATCAAATACAGAGAAATGTCAAATATTGTGACTGCATTGTTACATTTTTGTGAAAAGGGAGCAGTGTCTATTTGAATATAGTGGTGATTTCAGACTTATTTATAAAGGGAAGTTTGGGTTTGGATAAAAAAAAAAAGTCCACAACTTTCATGTTTGAAATATCTATATAAATATACTGTCAGCCAGTTAACACCTCTGCAAAGGAGGCTTCCAGCGATACAGTGTGTGCCGTACTGACATCCAGATACTTTTCTCCCAAATCATAAATTAAGCTTGAGTATTTGAGCATGATCAATATAATGCAGGATGAATGGTGTTTGCATCCTGGTCCTAGACGCAAGCTGCACTGGGTTTTTTTGTGTGTAGCATTTAGAATTTAGAGTGAAATGTCTAGTATTAGCTTGTCAACTAATTAACAGTAATTAATAAGGTGTTCTAAATTATCATCAGCTAATTAACAGTTCTGAATCACTGAAAGCACTAAAAAAGTGCAGTACAGTACCTTTTTACTTGAACACATTTACTGGGAATACTTGATTTAGAAGACAATGGTATATTGTATAGGAAGTAGGTCAAGTTGGAGCCCACCGGGTGAACTTCCTGCTCTTCCTTCTCCTGGTTTCTTCTCCTCGTTAACCTTCTCAGCCCACTGCTCGCCTCTTCTCTTCACTGTCCTCCTTTCCTCACAGGCTCTGAACTGATGCCCAAGGCTCTGTCCACTAGGATAGTTGGAGGCATCTGGTGGTTTTTCACTCTAATCATCATCTCCTCTTACACGGCTAATCTTGCTGCCTTCCTCACTGTGGAGAGGATGGACTCGCCCATCGATTCAGCCGATGACCTTGCAAAGCAGACGAAGATCCCTTATGGTGTTATAGAGGACGGAGCTACTATGGCCTTCTTCAAGGTACCAGAGCTGAGATTTGCAGCAGGTTTCTATACCCTTCACTCTCTTGTGAGCAGATATATGATGTGTATTCCACCATTGTTTTTGAAAAAGCTCCATAACTTTTGGATTCCTGTTGGACAACCATGAATTTTACTAGAACACTAGTGACATAAAGAAGCAAGTAATTAAACTAGCTCATAGGTTATAACCCTGCTGTTCAATATAAAAATAGGTTTGTCCAGAAACCTGATGAGTAACTATATGTTGTTCCATGCCCATGCAGAAGACTAAGATCTCCACGTATGATAAGATGTGGGAGTATATGAACAGCAGGAGGCAGTCTGTGCTGGTTAAGAGCGTGGAGGAAGGCATCCAGCGTGTGCTGACGTCTGACTACGCATTCCTCATGGAGTCCACCACCATTGAGTTTGTCACACAGAGGAACTGCAACCTCACTCAGATCGGAGGTCTGATTGACTCCAAGGCCTATGGTGTGGGAACCCCCATGGGTGAGTATTTCAGCCTGAAGCACTGGAGCTTTATCCCACCCATGATTACTGACTAAACCCAATATAAACCAAACCCATTATTACTGACTAAACCCAATATAAACCAAACCCATTATTACTGACTAAACCCAATATAAACCAAACCCATTACTACTGACTAAACCCAGTATTAACCACACCCATTATGAATGACTAAACCCAATATTAACCAAACCCACCATTATTATTTACCAAACCCATTATTACCTCATCATTATGAGTTATAGGTGTGACAAAAGACGTGACATACAACCAGTACAAATATGTGCAGTAGCACCTTTTCCTAGATCTACCAGATCTGAATAAGTTCAGCTGCACATCCATGTGCACGTGTTCTGTTTTATTTGTTGCCAATAAAAACATTGCAAATCTGAGACAATGGAAAGACGAGGGACTGGAACTGCAGCTCATGGGACCTCAGGTGTCCATCATCATGAATCTGCCAACACGACCGTGCCAGTGCTGAGCAGTTCACGAGTCCACACAAAGAGCACATGGAACTGATGATTATTTCTGTTCCTTTAATTAAGCAAGCCAAAAATAGAATCACTTGGACCTTGAACTTTGCGTTTGAGATGTTAGTTCTAGCAGGACTA
Organism: Brachyhypopomus gauderio; assembly: GCF_052324685.1. NCBI lineage: Eukaryota > Metazoa > Chordata > Actinopteri > Gymnotiformes > Hypopomidae > Brachyhypopomus > Brachyhypopomus gauderio. The sequence goes on along the minus strand of NC_135215.1, from coordinate 9,367,060 downwards.
GTAAGGCACTAACCCTTATTTGGCCATTAATTTGTGTGTACTGCAAACATTCACTTGCACGTGCACTTGCAGGATGCAGAATTTCAGAGATGTGCTCAACAGCTGTGATTGAAGTTCAGATTCCTGCTGAGTCGTGTGCAGTCCATGACCAAAGTGCTTTCATCGAGTTCGACGGAGAGAAATCCAAACAAGTCCAGACAAGAATATGTCAATTAAGAGCAGGAGCTACAAATGAAACACTATATTTTCTCACAATGTTGACATTAGGGAATGTCTCCCATATACCTTAGATGTTCATTTCTGAATATATGTTTTATTTATATTCTAAAACGCCAATTGATTTTCTCAGGAATTGTCAGACTTTTACACAGTTCATCATGGTCACTTTCTGGCTTTTACAAAGCAACTGAATGCCCCAAAAATAATGTTGTATGGCAGCACAGAAGTACACTAAAAATATGGGATTCAGGTTCACATCTCAGCTACACCATGTGAAGAAGAGAGCCAGGGCATCAAGGCACCTCAGAACCTCAGGTTCACTATAACGCAACACGCTTTGAAACCCAAGAAGAACTTCAAACTCTGCTGTTGCCATTGTAATTACTTTAATAACTGACAAATGATTTGACTAATTTACCAAAGACTTTCACTACTGTTCTATCACTACAGGTATATCAGTGTTCTATCACTACAGATATATCAGTGTTCTATCACAACAGGTATACCAGTGTTCTATTGCTACATATATACCATAGGCAGAGACCACAGGATAAGTCAGATCACAGATCTCCATGGCACACCAGAGATGGTAAGTGTGTTGTTTGTTCAAGGACAGAGTGTGTGCCACTCCAATGGGGATAAGGGACCTAAAACAGTGGCTGGTTTTCAGCTAATGCTGAAGTTCCTCATATGGTACTTTACAACTAGCATAATTAATGAACTGGCATAGTAGGAAAACTAGCCAAAGACGATCTAATTAGCCAATCTAATTAGTCAGTTCTTTGGAGCCTTATAATCAGCCATTTTTCACGAGTTAACACCTGCTGGGTGTTTACTCACTGGACTCATTATGAACGTTTATCTGTGGACTCCTACGTATGCTGCAGTTGAGCTTTTTAGGGGATGTTTTTAAGCTCTGCGTGTGTAGGCATCGTTTTTCCATTTGATAGTTGTCTGATTATGGATAGAGATGAACATATGTGTCATGAAAGTCTCAAGTCCAGATGTCTCCAAGGGTCTGAGAGAACCTTATTGCTTAAAAACAGTAGAGACCTCAGGTCATTATTAGTCATTATTATATTATTTGAGCCACTTTCATAAATAATTCACTTGAGGTCCATTTAAAACATGGAGCCCTTTCTAGCTCCATAATAACACATTGTCCATATTATCAAACAGAAATATGCAAGTGTTGGTTATTTTCTTCACTGTAACAAAACAAGGTCTTACATTCATATTTTGTCCCTGTAGGATCTCCATACCGGGACAAGATTACCATAGCAATCCTGCAACTGCAGGAAGAAGGCAAGCTGCACATGATGAAGGAGAAATGGTGGCGTGGGAACGGCTGTCCTGAGGAGGAGAACAAGGAGGCCAGTGCCCTGGGGGTACAGAACATCGGGGGCATCTTCATCGTGCTGGCCGTCGGCCTCGTTCTCTCCGTGTTCGTCGCCGTGGGGGAGGTGCTGTTCAAATCGAAACAGAATGCAGACATGGAGAAGGTAAGCTGCCATGTTTGCTGTTTGCATGTTTGCTTGTTTGTTGTTGTGTTTAATGTGGAAGCCCTCTCCATCTCTCTCTCTCCCTCACTCTTTCCCTCTCTCTTTCTCTCTCTCCCTCTCTCTCCCTCTCTTTTTCTCCCACTCTCTCTTTCTCTCCCCCCTCTCACCCACTCTCTCTCCCACTCTTTCCCCCTCTCTCTCTGTCTCCCTCTCTCTCCCTCTTCTCCATGTATCCAGCGTTCTTTCTGCAGTGCCATTGTGGATGAGCTCACCTTGTCCCTGAAGTGCCAGCAGCGTCTCAAGCAGAAGCCGCAGCCGCCCGCCATCGTCAAAACAGAGGAGGTGATCAACATGCACACGTTCAACGACAGGAGGCTCCCTGGGAAAGAGACTATGGCCTGAGGACCTCAGTCACTCTGCCTCCTGCCTCCCAGGGCTGAGTCAGCATGGGCCGCAAAGGAACCTGGGAAAGGAGCAATTCCCACAATGCCTTTGGGTCTGCCTTGTCTGGACCCCTTTCTTGTTCCAGAGATGTTTCCTGTGGAAATCCAGATGCCGGGGCAAAACAGATCCGCAAACCTTTACAGAACCGCTCAGGCTCCTGGGCCGTCGTCATGGTTTCCAGTATCAAGCCTCTTCAGCAATGTATGTAGTTTCTTTCACGCTGTCAGGGACAGAATGAGCTTGTGCTCCTCCTGTCTAACTGGTCCTACAGACACTCGACATCTGATAGGACAGAAATCATCACAGATAAACAAAAGTGCCATTTCATTCCTCTTTTAATGTTTCCTAGGTTGCCTTTGTTAAGTCAGAGGATCTATATAAAGCAGACTACAAATGTTAAAATTTATTTTGTTTTTCCATGTAAGTTATTTTTTGATTAGGTTAAGATAAAAGATTATAAATTATATGAGCTTAGGGTTGAAGCAAAAACACAACAGTAAGGAAAATCTAATTTTGACTTCTTCAGTGTAATTTTTCAGAGCTAAACCTAATTAAATTGAATAAATTAATTAATTAAACCAAATTTTTCTGAATTACACATTGTATGGAAAGTTTGTCCCCTAGGCAAGATGGAAACTTCAATATGCAGTAGACAAGCTTTAATGGACAAAACTGCATTTTTCACTGTGATCTGCAGCACATGTAGTCTGTTACAAGAACTAAGTGAATGATTTGTAAAGCATTTCTGTGATTGGGAGGTTTCATTTCAGATCAATGTGCCACATTTATGAGTGGTTACTCTCAATTCAGTGATGTACACAGTAGCTGGTCCTAATCCTTTAGTGGCGTCTCATCAAACACCACATCACACTCAACCCTAAACACTGATCGCTTACATTGTCTATCAAACACCAACCCGCTGCAAACAGTAGGTGTGCAGATCTACCCACTAGCTGGCTAACTAGTATTAGCTGAGTTACCACAAAGCAAACTGACCCTTAAGAAACACCTGCTCACAGACTGTGCTACTCCTGACAGTGCATTAATAAACCATGATTTTGATGTCTATAGAATGTGTGGATTTATTTGGGCATAAGAGGTTTATATTGTTATTATTTTTAAACATGTAGGCCATATGGTCCCCTACAAGAGAAACGGTTACTCAGCCCGCTATATACATTTACGAGATTCACTGTTAGCGCTGTATTGTCTAGCTATCTTGTATGAATCATGTTAGTGCAGTCAGCTGCGATGTGTTTGGTGACTTGTCATTACCGTCATTAGTAAGTCTGAATCTCTTTACCCTCTCTGGACCACATTATGTGGTGACAAAACATGTTTTTCTCTGGTTATTACAAACCTGTCTAATATGATATCATGCACAAACACTAGTCACATGCAAAAGCTGTAATTCTAAAATATTTGTAAGACGTATTTGTGCTTTTATTTAATATTATAGAGTTTCAGCTGACCAGTTTGGTTATGCCATGTTTTCTTTGCATTGAGAGGTGAAGTGGTGAAATTACCAGAAACGTTTAGACAGACAGACACAGACAGGGCATCAGATCTCCAGCCCTGGGACAACAACTCCACCAGACATTACCCTCTCTTCAATCCCCTGACCTCTTTCCAAACCTTTCTCCAAGTTCCTCCCAGCAAAGACACGCCCCCTTAGACACACTACCCTTCTATATGCTGCACATGCAAAATGATTGGCAGAAGTTATGTTTTCCTTATTGATTAGTTATGACTGGATCACACTGAAGTGTTTGTTTGCTGATTACAGAGTCCATGTCAGCCTCCGAAACGTTTTTTTTCTCTTTTTGTCTTTGAGTGTAAAAATAATTTGGCTCAAGTGTTCTTTAAAAAATGCTTTAAAACATTAGCATTGATGTTGCAAACTAGATTCGTAAATATGGTGTTCACACCTCACATTGCTCTTCAGTTTTCAGCAGAGACAGCTTTGGGTTTGAATTAGCATATGTCTCCTGAGTGTACAATCCCATTAGTCCAAACCACTGAGATACACTAAATCACACTGTTTTACACTGTCGCACTGAATTACACTAAATCACACTGAATTACATGAAATCATACTGAATTACCCTCATGTACTCTATATTTTAATCAAAAATCACAAAGATAATCAGGATGCATAGATAACCAGATGGCAATAAAATGTTAATAGAACTTTTTTGTTGTTCTTCTTTTCTAACATTCTCGGCTCTTTGTAAAGGTCAGAGATGAACTGTAGTTGTTTGAATGAGCCCAACTCCTCTTTTAGGGATGAAGTCCACAACTCTTCATCTACAGTTTTCTCTTCACTTGTCTTTCTGTTGTTTCCTTTTGTTTCATAATTTGTTGGGTTTTCTCTGTACAGCCTTTATCAAGCCAAAGTCACTGTAAGAATTGGTCAAGAAAGCATTTTCACAAGCTTCATCTGATGTGCCTGAGAAGGTTATAAGGTTATGTTTTGATTATTATAGTTGGGTTCTCAGAACAAAATAATAACATTTTTGTATAGAGACAAATTTTATAGAATTTATAATTTATATTGGTGCCAACAACACAGATGTAGCTTACTGTATGTGTAAGTAATATAAACCTCACATTGATTGAACATCCCAAGAATACACATTAAAACCTGTGGTTTAAATGACCAGTGAGAAAGAAACAGAGTTTCTCTGTTTTCTAATAATTTTACTTATTTTAATAGTTTACTCTGTTGATGTGTAAGTTTAGGTTATCTTAGGTAGAACCATTTTCAAGTGATGGCATACAATTACCCAAGAACAAGAACAATTGTTGAGTAAGCTTTAAATATCTTCAACATGTGATCTGCTATTTTGGAACAAGACAAAATACATCAGGAGTTTACAGGCTGAAATTGTAATAATAAAAACACACATGTTTGTGTATGTGTGTGTAAGTACTTGTGTGTGTGTATTTTTTTTAAGTCCTAATATCAACATGATCTGAACTCAACTACTTCCCCACTACCACTAAGATGTATCCACAACTACTATGACTTATCCATGACTACCAAGGCTTCCCCACTACCACTAAGACTTGTCCACTACCATTATGATGTATCCATGACAACTAAGACTTCTCCTCTATCACTGAGTGGCCAAATATGTTTTAATAATACCAGTGAAGCCACTGCATTAATTAATAGATTTATGATCTGTAACATCTGTATGCTCAATTCTGAACTTTTTATCATCCCAATAATGATGATCAGAACAATTACAAATCAATATGATGCTACACAGAAAGGTCACCATTGTGTCATGTGCATATCATAATTCACAGAAATATTTAGATACCCCAACATTAGTGCACAGTTTAGTCACTACACCCTATTTAAGAGAGAGAGAGAGGTCTTGTACCAGAGCTGCTATTTAGAGCTGTGTTAAATATCTTCTCCATGCACCTTTTGGAATTCCTATATTTTCTGGACAGATAGGTCACCCTTTGCCTCTGGAGGGCTGGGCAAAGCTTACTTCTGTATGATAGCCTTGAAACTGTCCCCAGTGTAGCAGAAGGTGTGTGTGTGTGTGTGTGTGTGTGTGTGTGTCCTGTACAGCAGGAGGAGTGTGTGTTCTCTATTCATCCTGAATCTGGAGTTAGAGTGAAGCAGCCACCTGTGCTGGTGGGGACTCCTGCACACACACACACACACACACACACACACACACCAAGAAAAGGAAGAAAGGTGAGGTTCCAGTTCACTGCTTTAGTCTTGCTGAGATGTGACCTTCAGCACATCATAATGAAATACATTTACACTTACAGCATTTAGAAATCAGCGACTGTCCACTGCATGTCAGAGGCTGAACAAAAGCTTACAGACAGCAGGAAATCCCAGCAAACATGGACCCAGTGTCATTACTCAAGAAATAAAGTAGAATATGAAAAAGAAAAGTTAGTGTGGCTGACATCTGCTGGTTTGGGAATAAATAAGTAATGCAAATTATTACACTTTTCATTTTTAAACAGCAACAAACTTATGAAGTGAAAGCAAAAATTAACAAAAAAACTCAACGGAGACTGGTAAAAATGTATTTGTTACTGCTAATCTTAATGGGTTCTTTTTTCATTTTGTCTTTATCATTTTTCAGTTTTCATTTACATTTAGGGCATTTAGCAGACGCTCTTATCAAACAGCGACTTAGTGCTTTGCCATCTGTTCACTGAATGCCTCCTAGATAGTAGGCTACAGTCATCACATTCAGAACCATGTGCTTCATCGTCTGCAGCCATTCATATGACACGTGACCCTTAGTCTGCATTCTCACTTAATTTCCGACCACATTTGATTGCTGGGATAAACCCACTGTTTTACCGCCAATGTATAGGCCTGTCATATTTGTGTAATACAATTTATTATTAGAATATTATTAAAGAATATCATAGAAAATTAAATAAAGCCATTAAACATTTCTTAAGCAGATCATGACAATTACACGCTTCCTGGCTTCTGACTAATTTTGAATCTAGTTTTCCAGTAGGTTGCTCCTTCCGAATTTTGGTTCCTCATACTTGAAAAACTACATATCCCAGAAAACACTTGGACGAATGACGCTAAGGTGTACGTATACTTATCAACGCCTGATTGCGTCAATTCGCATGTTCACCTGCCTCGCCGTAAGAGGGCGCACTGCTGTTAATGTATAAGCAGCTAGCGACCTGACGCGCTGTTACTACACCTATCTAACCCCAGATAACCACTGAATTCAGCTTCCTCCGTGAGTTACATCCCTGACAGAGGTAAGGCATGATTTTGGTTCCCTTCTTTATTAAACAACAAGATAAACAGTCGGGTTATAACTAGCTGCCCCTGCATGTACATGTGTTTTTGGTCTAACACAGTCCACATGGATGTAGCTTAACATGTTTAAATATGGGCTTTTAAAAGTATTTACTTCATTGTCCATCTAGTCAGACGTCTCCTGTATTAAGTGTAGGTGGGGTTTTCACTCTGGTCTCCAGACCGGTTAACACGAGTTGAGAGAACGCGCTGGCGTTGAGCTCCCTACGTCATCACGGATGTTCCGCCGCTTGCTGCTACCTCACAGTGACTTGTCATTTCTGTCTGTCGTTTCTGTCTGTCGTCTCTATATGTCGTTTCTGTCTGTCGTCTGTGCCTGTCCTTTCCGTTCGTCATGGTTCCTGGCCGAAACTCTTGCCCAGGTGTCGTTTAACGTGACTTTCAGCCCCGCTCTGTAACAGATGGGATGTGTAACGTGATTTTTCTCTCCTCTCGTACTCGTGTACTCACAAGAAGACGGACATTCAGTAATAAAAACGTTTACGTGGTCCGTCTGGTCTGTCGCAGGTCCTGCCAGACTCGTATTAACGACCTCTGACATGTGAAAAGGTCGTTACCCCCCATTATCTTGACCTGGCAGACGGTAAAGAGCAAAGCGGGCTGTCAAAATGTATCCGACGGGCTCGTTACGGGGTGCATAACCGTTTTTCGTTACTTTGGTCTCCGTGTAGACCGGAGGATTAACGGAGACGGAGGGGTCGTGATTCTGAGATGTCCTCACTCGTGTCCGGCGGTGCCGGTCAGAATAAACTCGTCAGCCGTGATCAGTGGAAGCGCAGACCACTGACCGACATCTAGTGGCCACTTTATTAGACTTGGTCTTAAAGTGAGAATTAAGACGTGATGAACAGACTGTAGCCCCCAGTGTGGCGGAGGGGTGTGGGCCGTACAGGTTTATCAGGCACTGGCCTGGTGCTGGGGGTTATGAATGTCACTGCTGGTTAGGGAGTGGACTGCCAACCACAGATATCCAGGAAACTGTGGTCGGAAAATGTCTGGTGATCCAAGGGTAGAAGATGTTTAAGTCAAACTACATGAACTATAGACTTCCACTGTGTACACCAGCAAGGTGTAAAAGCAAACAAAAAAAACGTGTTGTGTGACTGTTGTACTGGATGAGTCTGTTACTTCTGTTTGATTTAACTGGTGCTGAATATATGGAGATTTCTGCCTCTATGATCAGAGTTTTGGTTCATCTCTCCTTTCACAGCAAGTGAAAACAGGGAGAGTAGAAGACACAGGGTGCTTGTATTCGTATCCGTCTGTAGGCCTAATCGTCACGCATGACGCCTCTCTGTTGTTATGGAACTCGACGTAAGTACTGCGGAGGAGAGGTGCTCCACCCTGGTGTACCGGGTGGAGCGGCCCGTGTTCGACGAGGGCTACATCAGCTCCAGGCTTCTGCATAGGAAGGAAAGGACACCCAAGACTGCCAAGCAGAGAGTCGCTGAACACTTCAGGTGAGGCCCTGCTAGCTGCCTTTCCCCTCCGCAGTAAGCCACCACTCGTTTGTGGCATTTGTAAGCTTTTCTGGAACTACGGTTTATGGTTTACCCTTAATTATTCACCAAGTAATTATACTTCATTGTTACTAAATGTGATTATCCGCAGTCATGCTGAATTGTGAATTGCTTTTGGAAACGTAACTGCCGTTGACACAGTAGGGATTGTTTGGTGATATTCAGCAGCTCTAATTAAGTAAGATGTCCTTCTCCACCCAGATGTTCATCAGAAAGAGCAAAGTCAGTTGTCCTGGGTCTCCTGCCCATCTTGACATGGTTACCATCTTATCCTGTCAAGGAGTACCTGTTTGGGGACGTAGTGTCTGGTCTCAGCACAGGTGTCATGCAACTGCCTCAAGGTCAGCAACAAACTATGATGGCAAGAGTTTTCATCTGTTTGATTAACTTATTAATTGTATATGTAATGTGTGTTGCCTGAACATCTGTCTTCTGTCCTCCCCATTTCTCTCTCTCTCTCATTCCCCTCTAGGTCTTGCCTATGCGATGCTGGCTGCTGTCCCACCAGTTACTGGCCTGTATTCTTCTTTCTACCCGGTTGTTCTCTACACCCTGTTTGGTACCTCCAGACATATATCAATAGGTGATCCTCTGTACATCATCCATCACACAAACAGGCACATTCAGTAAACACTGGACTCTAGTGGCAGTGTGGAGTGTAAGGGGCTCTCTCTGCAGCTGGACTTCGGAAATCTCAGTTGATTGATCCTACCTAAAAGAATGTTGAGACTTTGATTGATCAGCATATCACAGAGCATTATTGCCTATTGTCATTGGCTAGAAGTCGCCCCATCTGACAAGCTATCAGTTTGATTCTAAAATCAATGACCACTCTGTCCACAAAGGAACCTTTTCCAGCTATTGTATTATGCATATTCATTATGTAGTTACAGTCTGTAGAAGCAGTAGAATGCTCAGACCTGTCTTGTGAAGCCTCTCTTGAAATGTGGTGGCAAGCTCAGTAATTAAATTAAATGGGTTTGTTGCCATAACAATGGGTATGTACTGGAGGAGAATTTAACTTAATTGGAGCTCATTTTTGCTCATGCCTGTACAAATGCACTAACAGGATTGTATGTTTGCATTTTTTCCATTGTACTCCATGGAAAGTACTGTGACGCATGCTGTTCCTTGTAACAATAACCAAGAGGACTGGTGTTTGACAGCAGGTCAGACCTTAGCTGAGAATGGAAGCAGATTAAAGGGTAAAGACCTCTCACTCTGTCAGCGTCCGCAGTGAAAACCTGATCAGCAGGAAGACAAACACTCTCCCCCTCTGGGTGCCGGCGCTCGGGGGCTGATTTCCATGGTGGGTGCCAAGTGTCCCAGTAACCGTGGTCGTCTTTATCTCCTGAATGAGAACTGGAGCGGAGAGATGTTCACTGCTCAGTGTGTCGTCGTTTCCATGTTTTTCTTCATACCATGATGAGGAGTAGCTGAATCCACATATGGGATGAGACAAAGAAAAGATCCATTTTGCCCTGTATGTATGGGTGTGCATTTCTCCTTTTGGTCCAACCATTCCTGGGAAATGTACCAAAGTACATTAAGAGCCGATGGACCCTGACCGTTCCTGAATGTTCCTTGTTGGTTCAGGGTTGTGGCCGTTGCCTGTGCAGTTTCTCTTGGAGACATGAATCACATTATAAGAATATTCTGAAATGTCAGCACTGATGGCACTTTGCCATGTGCTTAGCTAGATTATACACCTGCGTACTCCATATTGACTGGTTCAAACTCCATACAGGTGATGTACTAATCCCAGATTTAATCCTAGGTTTTTTTTGGCTTCCCCCTTCCAGGTACGTTTGCCGTGATCAGCCTGATGATCGGGGGAGTGGTGGTGAGAGAAGTTCCTGACTCCATGTTTCCTCTGAACGGCACCAACATAACCGAGCAAGTGATCAGTCGAGACGCCAAGAGGGTAGAAGTTGCCGTGGTCCTCACAACACTAGTGGGGATCATTCAGGTACAGCAGCCAATCAAATCATTCAATAGCCTCAAAACTTTGTGCTCGTCAACAATTGCACTTTTAGTATGAATTTGCATATTCTAGAATATTATAGGGCATTATTTTATTTAGCTGTTGGTCCATTAGCCACCTGTGGTGCTGTTCTGCAGGGTGGAAGGTTTTCTACATGGAGAACTGTTTACAAGTTAAAGTAATGAACATTTTATTGTAATTAGGACAAATGTACCACAATGTATCACATCTTGAGATTCCAGAATATCTTCTGGAAGTCTGATGTGGTGCTGGAGATGGGAGAACCTCATGTTATGTATAGATGAACCTACATGTGTAGAAGCTCATCTGTTGTGTGTAGAACCTCATCTCGTGTGCGTGAAAGTAGTCCCAGGTGTCGTGTGCGTGAAAGTAGTCCCAGGTGTCGTGTGCGTGAAAGTAGTCCCAGGTGTCGTGTGTGTGAAAGTAGTCCCAGCAGGTGGTGTTGTGTCTCTTTGCAGCTGGTACTGGGCTTCCTGCGATTTGGTTTTGTGGCCATCTACCTGAGCGAGCCGCTGGTACGGGGCTTCACCACGGCCGCCGCCGTGCACGTCTTTGTCTCCCAGCTGAAGTATCTCCTTGGGGTCAAAACCCAGCGTTTCAGTGGGCTGCTGTCCGTCGTCTACGTGAGTGAGCTCCTCAAACCCTCCACATTCCAGCTAGATGTTCTGAAACGTAACCTTGTCTGCCTCCTTTTCGGTGAGCTGTATATGGTGTTGGTTGGTTTCATAACTCTTCCTGTGGGTTTAACCTTCACTCCTGTGTGTACAGAGCAGCTAGAGTTTTATTAGCACGTGGCCACAGAGCCATAGCTTAAAACAGCTGTCTAACGCTGTGTACGTTAACCCTTTCAGAGGTAATACACATCAAATTCTGTGTGTGCTTCACACTTTTTATTCTAATTATTTGTCTCTTTATTTAACTTATTTCAGGGCCGGCGCCATGGGGGGGGGGGGGGGGGGGGGGGAAATGGGGCGTCGCCCCCTCAGGCGAGGTGTCCCGCCCCCTCAATGTAAATAATAAGACCCATTTATTTTACAGCAATCGCTACATATGGCACACCCTCGGCCGCTCATCAATCGTTACACGCCACCCCCCACTCAACAAACAACTTACGTTCGCCCCCCCGAAATTTTCTGACGTCCCCTCACTGTATATGTTCTGGCGCCGGCCCTGACTTATTTACTTTGATGCCTAACTTGTTTGTTCTTAGAGGTCAACGTTCCATGCAGTGTGTATTTTTATTCCATTGTCTGTTCTTCCCGTCGTGTTTGCGTTGTTCTTGCAGAGTGTCATTGCTGTCTGCAGAAAGATCACAGACACCAACGTCGCCACTCTCATCGTGGGACTTGTGTGCATAGTTTTTCTCTACGGTGTGAAAGTCGTCAACGAACGTTTTAAAAACAAACTGCCCATACCCATCCCCGGGGAGATCATAGTGGTAATATAATTTTTTTTTTTATGGGGTTGATTACTAAATCGATGCTGATAACCATTCTGTGTGTCTAGCAGTTGTAATATTGTACACATACAGTATGTTTGATATCTTCTCTGCTGTGCCAGATGTAAACATCCCCAATGTTTTTAAGGTGATCGTCTCGACTGGGGTCTCGTATGGCCTCTCTCTGTTTGAGAACTACAGTGTTGCGGTGGTGGGGGAGATCCCTACAGGGTAGGTCTGCTCAGGACTGTGGGTCCCTCGATATGTCTCTGCTTTAATCCAAGTCTTTCAGGAATGACACTTCCTGTCTTCCTCCCCTCAGACTGCTTGCTCCCAAACTCCCAGACTTTTCCATCCTGCCTAACCTGCTCACAGACGCCATCGCTATTGCAATTGTGGGCTTCTCTATTGGAATCTCCTTAGCAAAAATCTTTGCTCTCAAGTATGGATACAGTGTGGACGGAAACCAGGTAACACGTCAGACCGTTTCTGTGATATCGGGATAGCAGGGAGATCTAGAGATGCTGTATAAAATCCCAAACAATGTTTAAAGGTTTTATCAGGACACTATGCGTCAGTTCTCGGAGGAAACACAGCCTCTCGTCTCTTGGGGTTTGTTGTTTGTTTGTTTGTTTGGTTTGGTCCACATGACCTCATACACCTTTTGTTGTGTTGAGGGCAGGGCTCTTTTCTGTATGTGGAATCAAGTTAATGTTAATTATGCGTAAAAGAATTTGAGTCAAGCCTGAAGCCAAACCAATCAAGCCTAGGTCGTTGTCGCCATCTCATAAGATATCGATATCTTTTTTTTTTAATGTTAGTTTTATATTAGTGTTATTATAAGTTGATGTTTTATTAAATTACCGTGTGTGTGTGTGTTTGGTGGCAGGAGCTGATTGCACTGGGTTTGTGTAACTTCATCAGTTCCTTTTTCCACACCTTTGCCGTTACCTGCTCAATGTCTCGCAGTTTGGTACAGGAGAGCACAGGGGGGAAGACGCAGGTACACACACACACACACACACACACAGTTCTTGATTCACTGCTGTTCTGGCTATCTTCTTTAATGGTCTGTTTCCTAGACAGAGGCGTGTATAGTGATTCATTAGGGCTCCTTATCTCCCTGTGTTTTGTTTAAGGTAGCATGTGTTCTTCTCATTACTCCTGATAGTGGATTCATTGCTGTTGTAAAGCCATAAAGAGAAGTTAAGGAAGCGCTTGTGCGTTGTGTGTGCAGATCGCTGGGTTCTTGGCCTCCCTGCTCGTTCTCCTGGTAATAGTGGCCATCGGCTTCGTTTTCCAACCCCTGCCGCAGGTAAGATGAAGCCACGCCCCTCAGGAGCAGGAAGGATGTCTACGCAGCTCTGATGGAGTCCCACGTTTAGCATACGTGTGTCATATCAGCGTTAAGATGGCAGGCGTGACTGATTAAACTGATTCAGTAAACCGATGCTCAGGATGGGTGTCCGGCCACTCTCTCAACATCCATGGAGCGCTGTTGGGTTTTACAGACAGAACACAAAGCTGCTCAGCTTCATTCCATGTCCGTGTCTCGTTCCCCAGACTGTGCTGGCTGCTGTCATCATGGTGAATCTGCTGGGCATGTTCAAACAAGTGAGGGACATACCTGCCTTGTGGAAGACCAGCAAAATCGAACTGGTGAGATTTACAGACCACCGCAGTGTGGCTGGTCTACTGAGCTACAGCCGCAGTTCCCTGTGATGTAACGTGACCCTCATATTCTATATTCTAAATATATTCTCCTGTGACCTCTTGGAGCAGCTCACATCTATCAGGTGTCTGTTTATCGCTCTGGTCGCGCTAACCTCAGAATGCCTTTTAGCTGCAGGCGTAGCTGCATTTCTGATTGTCATGCATTTTACAGTTGTATGTAGCTGCTAAACTAACTAGCCTAATAACATTCCACCCTTTATTCTTAGTTTAAAATGTTCAGATAATGAACTGTAGGAGACCTCAGTGAGCGTTAGTACATGTATGAATACTACCAAGACTTGGAGTTAAGTGTCCAGATGACCACATCACAGAAATATTGCACAGTGAGAGTGAAAGAGAGAGAGGGAAAGACTCTGATAAGTAAGACAACCCAGGTTACAGTGGGGAAATGTAAAACGGGAATATTAAATCAGTGTTCAAATATAGGCGAATGCAGTACAGGCTTTCTTATGTTTTTTCTGCTATAAATATTTTATCAAATAAATATGAAATGTCAAAGGGGTGTGGCCTATCCTGGCTTCACCTGTTGAGTTTGTCCTCATGTGTAGGTGTAGTGGTGGTTGTGGGTGTGGTTTTGAATGCTGTCTTTCTCCTCCTGAGGCGGTTTGGGTGGTGTCTTTTGTGGCCTCGGTTCTGCTGGGCCTGGACTACGGGCTGCTGGTGGCCATGGCGTTCGCCATAGTGACCGTCATCTACAGAACACAGAGGTAACCGGGCCAAGGTCCAACCGCACCAGCATAATGAAATGCACTGACCTGTCAGTGACAGATTAAAGCAACATATCACCCCCCCCAAAAACCAATTAATTAAGGTTTTATTAATGTATTTTAAGTAACCCCAGTCTGATATTTAAATCATTGTTAGACATGTTGATGTTTAACAAAATTCTAAGACGTTTTTAGGTGTCCTGTAACTTGTTTTTTCTTCATTTCATCTCATCTGTTTATCTGTCCATCTGTCATTTTCCCGTAGAGAAGTGTGACCTATGAATCAGATTCAGGGTGTTTTGTAACTTTATATTATGAAAACGTGTTAGAGGACACTTCTCATATTGAAGAAAACATTTATCTTGTTGAAGAAAACATTTCTCTTAAAACTGATCCTTCCTTCTAGACCCAAGAGTGTTGTTCTTGGACATGTCCCCGACACGGGGCTGTACTGCGACATCGATGAGTATGAAGAGGTAATACTGCAGTGAAATGGTAGAATCGTCATGTCATAATCCAAATGTTTTTTCATTGCAGAACAATGTTTGTGATATTGGGGAGACTTTTGCAGTCTTAACCCTTGTGTTTCTAATTCCTTTGTTCTTTAGGCCACTGAGTGTTCAGGGATTAAGATTTTCCAGTTGAATTCCTCAATCTATTTTGCAAACAGTGAGCTGTATGTGAGCACCCTCAAAGAGAAGGTAGGCGTCAGGTGTGCTTCATCTCTGCTTTAACTGGGTAAGATGGGGGATAAATGTGCTTCAGGGTTGCTGTGTGTTTGCCTCTGTGCTGTCATATGATAAAGTTACAGGAAACCGTTGCTACACTAGTGATTATTATAGAGAACATTATAGAGATCTGGTCATGTGACCTGCCGTTTGGACCCCCGAAGTGCAAATATTTGTCAGGTTTATAATCACAAAGTCCAGTATTTTGTAATGAAACATGACCTCTCTTATTCCACACATGTACCTCCAGACTGGGGTGGACCCGACACGGCTGCTGGCCGAGAGAAAAGAGCAACAGAAGCAAATGAAGAAGCAGAGAGGAACGGGACAGAGCTCGGGACAGACACGGGACGCCGTGGCCAAACTGGTACGCATGCTCTCCTGGGCTCCTGAAGGCTGGAAGCAGGTCTGGACTGGGCGTTTCCTCTCAGATGGGTTACATGCTCTTGTGTTGCAAAATGGCTCTTGTCTTGCTAAATGGCTTTTTGAAATCAACTCTATCAATAACAATATTTGATAAATAACGATATTGAATAACAGTAACAGATACCTGTGTATGGATCAAGCTATAACTGAGTTGATTAGAGATTCGCCATCTGCATGACAGTGGGGTCTCATTCGACGAGTCTGCACTCTTGATTTGACCCTGAGTCTGATTTGACCCCAAGTCTGATTCCACTCTGTTTGATAACAGGACATGGAGCTGGGCGTGACTCATGAACTGCTGGAGACCCAGAAGCAGGAAGTCACGCAGAAGAACGGGCAGCTGGAGGAGATGGAGGAAGAGGAAGCACTTAACCCCCAGCTGCTCTGCTCCACCCACTCCATCATACTGGACTTCACCCCTGTGAACTTCATAGACTCAGTGGGAGCTAAAGCTATTAAAGCAGTAAGCAAACGCATCACTTTTAGCCCTTGTGTGCAGATACACACATCTAAATCTCCATTATACTGTTTTCATACTGTAAAACGGCACATGGGACAAAACGCTGAATTAGACAGAATTGAACCCAGTCCACCTTAAAACTTTATCAAGGCAGCATGTCACGTGTGTGGTGATGCAGGAGGGCACAGAGAGATGCTGTGAGCACACGAGACACGAGTCTATACGGTGACCTGCAGAACACAGCAAAACGGGAAGCAAAAGATCCATTGTATTGATTTAACATCACTCGTTCTCTTAACAGAAAACAATGTCAATTAGTGTTTGCATTGAATTAAATGCTGAATTCGTGTCAGACCTGAATGCAAATCATGCTGAAATGCGATCAGCTCACAACTACATTATGTTCCACTGTGCGGTGCTCTGATCAAGCCAAAACAAACAAAACACAACACACATCAGTGTGAGTCCTACCCGTCAATCACTGCAGTCATCGTGGAATCACAGCACTACTTTTCAAAGTAGATATGAAATCGGCATTTTGTTTTTATGTTTCAATTTTTCTGCTGTTGTGATTACGTTTCGATTTTGGCATGAATGTGTTACTATACACTTGGACCACAGCAAACTGAGTATGTATTTTTGCAGGTTATTAAGGAATTTGCAGTCATCAATGTGAAAATTGTCATAGCTGGCTGCAGCAGTAAGTGTTGGCTTTGTTCCGATTTACATTTGAGATGTGTATACACACACACACACACACACACACACACACACACACACACATAAAGTAACTATTCTTCACAGTAGCTCATCCAGAACTGTCAGCTGACGTGTATGACTAGTGAGGGTGTTGTAAGTGCTCTGTGCTCGTTTGCTTTTCCTCTACAGGAACCCTGCTTTCTGAGCTCAACACTATGCAGTTCTTCAGTGGTGCCGCGACCCCAGATCTCATTTTCCCCACAATTCATGATGCTGTACTGCACTGCCAGCAGAGGGAGGCCTTGCTCAACTGCCCCGCCAACCAGTGAACAAAGAGCATATGTACCAGGACTGACCGTGAGGCTTTGTAGGTAGAATACGTAAAGATGTAAAGATGTCTGGTGTTGCTACTTTCGCTTTTTTTTTTTTTTTGAAGGATGTTGTAAGGCTATAGAAAGCCCTGTCCCTATATCAAGTTCCCACAGGCGCTGTAGCACTGACTGCTGTGCTAAACGTCCACAGGGAACTTGATACAGTAAACAAATGAAAATAACAGTGACTAAGTGTCCCATGCCTGTCTAACACTCAAGTGGTTTCTGAAATTATTTTTCTACTAATTTAGCTGCCACAGTTAGATGTTTAATTAACTGTGAATGCCGTTCACCAGGTGAACCACAAACTATTAACAGCGTAACCAGCACATCAGTGGGGTCAGAAACACATGTTTGTTTGAATCATATGTAGCTATAGTGCTTCTGGAGCACAGTACATAAACTCTTTATAGTTGATGTTCTACGGTGTGTGGAGTCTGCGCTACAGCACTGACGGCTGTGCTAACCGGCCAGAGTCTGCCAAGCATTCATCCATCTCAACATGCGTGACTGAGAGAAACACGACAGGTGCGGTGACCTTTAACCTGATGTGTCTCTTTCAGGTCACCTCTCAGACTGAGACACAATCAGCACCTTCTCTACTAGACACAATCTCGGTCACCAAATTACACAAACTAGCCTTTACTGTGCAGATGTATCACACAACTACACAATTTGCTTGACATCCTGAAGTGCAATTAACGAGTAGCAACTCACTGTGTATCAGGTCTTTAGTAACATTGCTTTTTTAAATGTCATTTGATATGAGTGTTGCCAAGATAAATGTTAGATTTTAACTTATAATTTCTTGGTTTTCTGCAAGCGTTTTTTCAACAAGATGAATTGTCAATAATGAAAACAAACTCTTGGTGTTCGAATTTATCTGAACGGCGATAATGTTTAAATTGTAGGTACTTTAGTTATTGAATAAGATGACTGCCTTTGTTTCAGCAGTATCCTGTGAAAACCATCACAACAGTTTTGACTGTATTGCTGTAATTGTACGTTTCTTGACACATTTTTCAATGTGTGATTTAGGTCACAAATGTCCAAACACTTTGTTTCCCTCCTGAGCCTGAAGACGTGATGACACTGTAATCAAATACAGATTACTGCTGTTTTCCACTGTTGAAATGTTTTTTTTTACTTTCTGGAATGTTGAATCAAAGTTGCTGACAATATCTAGTTTATATTTTTCTACATTGCTCATGAAAGTGTGTTGATTGTATAACATGCAGTATCAACTGTATGTTGATGGAGGCATATGATGAATGGCCTCTCCTCTGGGTCTGGGTAATGTATAAACATTAAAATATGTTGACGGAATATTTTAAAAACTGTTACCGTTATGAACCTCATGTTTGTTTTCAGAGTTTATCCTGTCTAGAAATGAAGACCAAAGCCATTAAAACAATGGCACTTTACCTTATGTAATAATTTATGGATTTATTTTGTATAATAAAATCAGACATTCAAATTAGAAAATTGTTCTATTTTTTTTGTAAAATTTTGTATATCTAGTTCACTCAGCTAATGGGTTTGAGGGCAGTATATAGGCTAGAGCTAATATTTTGTGTGTGTGTGTGTGTGTGTGTGTGTGTGTAATATATATATATATATATATATATATTTCATAGCTGCTGAACAACCTCTGAAAATGTCCTCCAAATCATCCTGTTTCTCTGGAAACCTTGTGTAGTTCACTACAATTTTTAATATCTCTTCATATCAATCTAAAGCATGTCAATTGCCTTTATAGGACATAAATGACTTTTCTTATTAACATCTATTAGGCGAAAAATGCAAGACAAATCATGATTTAGGAAATTACTGATTAAAGTAGGGCTAAAGATGAAACACCTGAATGGTCTCAGTGAGGTGTGTTTGCATGCTGCATGATCCGCCGTTGAGAATAGAAGCAGTGTTGCTCTTTGATTAAGTGTTTTGCTTAGTGCTGTCAATTCCTGGTGCCACGATTAAAAGTCCTCACCAGGATTTTGCTCAGGCTTCCTGGATTGTGTTGATTCCACTAATTTTACCTGGATTGCTAATTAGAAAATCTAGCAAGCTTGAGCAAAATTCTGGTGAGGACTTTTAATCGCGGCACCTGGAATTGACAGCACTAGCTTGTCCTTAAATATTGCACCAAAAAACCAGCTGTACAAGCGGCCTATATTTACGATACATATGTCGTGAGGGCTGTGAGCTGAAACCTGGCTAATGTTTAGTTAGCATAGTCAAGGTCACAGCAATGGTTCTGAACACCATCGCACCCTCGCCCTCAGCTCAACGGGAGAAAGTCAACACATTCCAGATCCTCCACTACTAAACATGCACCTGCCGTCCTGGGGCCACGGAGCTTAAGCGTCTGGCGGAGCTTGTGAAGAAATACTGCCAATTCTACTAAAGGTCACTTAATGTTGGTATATTTATGTTTATTCATTACTGGTAACACTAAAGAAAACAGACAGGATTCAGGGCGTGGGAAACTGGGTTAGTTGTAGGTCATGTATCTTGGGGTAGCACTGAACTTGGCGTAGGACTTGATGACTTTATTCACAGCCTCCAGGAAGTCTTTCTCCGTGGCGATTTTTCTCCGAGCTCTGATGGCGAACATTCCAGCCTCCGTGCACACACTCCGGATCTCAGCACCTGGTGAGGAACAGTTACAGTGAATGGATGAGGCCACCCCAGACACCGGGTCACTGCTGAGGCCTTCTGGTTCGGTTCTGTTTGGCCTGGTTGTGGGACTGGGGCAAATCAGCTTTCACACCCAGGGGTGGGTTTGAGGATGTGTGAGGTACCTGTGCTGTTGGGACAGAGGCGGGCCAAAAGTTCGAAGCGAATGTCTCTCTCCACACTCATGGAGCGAGCATGGATCTTAAAGATGTGGGTACGACCCTGTAAACGAGAACAAAGCAGTCACGTTTTGTAGAACTGCTTTGGTTTCAACAGGCTGTGTTCTATCCGAATACTGAAGGAATATCCAAGGATTCCAGTGACCTTAATAGCATATGTGATTCAGCATTTAAAGCACTCTTAAAGGCTTTGTGGAGGATTTAAGTCAATATTGTATAATTTTTCTCTGAACGCATGAACTTTGAGAGGTCATGTTTTGTAAGGCATTTTAACAAGAACATCCTACAACCAATTTAAACCACTGTAAATACTGCCTGAAATATTTTTGGAGGATTATCACTGTAGTGTTCTTGTGTCGCCAATAGGTGGCAGTAAAATACTACAAAACTGACCACTGTAGCGCTCATTCAGTCATTTATGCTCAGCTATGGTGGGTTCGCATTCAGACCAGACTCACTTCCAAGTCAGGCAGACTGAACTCAATCTTGCGGTCCAGTCGGCCTGGTCTCATGAGAGCCGGGTCCAGGGTGTCGGGTCGGTTCGTAGCCATGAGGACCTTAATATTCCCTCTGGGGTCGAAGCCGTCCAGCTGGTTGATCAGCTCCAACATGGTCCTCTGCACCTCGTTGTCTCCACCAGCTCCATCGTCAAAACGGGCACCTGCACAATTACAGCCAGATCAGGGGTGCACCGTTCAGAAACTGATCAGTCAGTTAAATGTACAGTGAGTCCCCGCTTAACGATGGGGTTAGAGACTGAATAGTCCGTCGTAAAACAGTTTTCGTCGTTAAGCGTGACCCTAGATTTAGATACACTTTGATCATAAATACAGTATAGAAAAAAACTAACAATGTTCTTGTGCGTACAGCGTGAGAAAGAGCGATCACGTTGCCGAGATGGGCTGCGGTGGAGGCTGCGCTGCCTCAGCTTATCATACACAACACTCTACGTCACTCCACAGTGCTGCCACTGCTCCTCCGCACACAATTTTAAAAAGTCGGTCGCCCGTCATTAAGCAGGGACTCACTGTATTCAGTTCAATGCGGCTTATGCAACATTTTCCATTTTTGTTTTTACTTGGTAGGTGCGGCTTATATTGAGGTGCGCTCTATAGTCAAGAAAATATGGTTCATGGTTATATTTGGATTTCAATGCCCCTCATTGGCATTTACAGTAGAGCTGTGATTAAGGGGGTGCTGCTGAACAGGAGACAGTACCTCCAATGGCATCAATTTCATCAAAGAAGATGAGGCAAGCCTTCTTGGTGCGGGCCATCTCAAACAGCTCTCTCACCATCCTAGCGCCCTGATGACAAACACAAAGCCCCATTTATGAGACGTTTCCTGACAAACAGGCAACAGGCACGGTCTCCTCGTGGGTACGCCGGAAACTCACCTCTCCCACGTACTTCTGAACCAGCTCAGAGCCGATGACCCTGATGAAGCAGGCGTCCGTGCGGTTGGCCACGGCACGAGCGCACAGAGTCTTCCCTGTGCCCGGAGGTCCGAACAGCAACACTCCCTTGGGAGGCTCGATGCCCAGGTTGACGAAGCGCTCCGGCTGGGGTGGGGACAGAGAGACCCAGGTGTAACTAGGCAGACCAGAGGCCATGTTGGTTAAAGGCATGTTTAGCATAGTCAGGCTGGTGGTGCGTCTGAGTTACATGGAGCAGAGGGGTCTCCACCACTTCTCTCAGCTTCTCGATTTGCTCCTTACAGCCTCCAACATCACTGTAGGTCACATCTGGCTTCTCCTCTACCTATTCAGAAATGAAGATTTATTTAGACTTAGAGTAAGCAACTATGATATGCCCCCTTGGGTCTAGACTACAGCTCTTCAGGTCAGCAGACTGCTACACACAAGACATTTAAATTTACAGTACTCACAAAGGCAGCAGTTTTACTAAAGTTAAGCTATACATTACAATATTATGCTATATATTATGCATGCTTTAAATGGAAGTCATTCCTCACCTGCATCATTGTTACAGTAGGATCTATTTTGGGTGGGAGTGGAATGTGGATCTGATACTTATTTCTGTCAACACTAGGAGAACAAGAAGAAGAAAGCAGGCAACAATATTACTGCGAGGGAGAGGGCTGGCGTCTGCGCAGACGAGGGAGAGGGCTGGCGTCTGTTCCTACTTACCCGACTCTCATTCCCTCCTCGATGTCAGTGGGAGCGACTTGATCACTCAGGTCCACCACAAACTTGGCAAACTGCTTCACATTGATGATGTACTTTGGGTCTTCAGAATCAGCGTTGATTATCTTAGTGCATCTAAATGTCAACAGACAGCGTTTATAGGATAAAAGTTGTTTAATCTTTGCTTTGTCACACAATCAGTCTTCCCATAATGTGGTAACAAATGTGTTTATATTATTAATTTGATGAACTATTCTTTTGACCATATACCTGGCCACCTGTAGAGGCTGTTCGCTCTGCAGCGTCTGCTTGTCTGCTGCTAAATCCCATAATGCAGGAGGAGCCAATCCTGTATCCGACTCTTTTATACCTACAGTCACACCAAATGACACTTCAGTACTGCAAGACATCAAGCGCCACATAATGGAGTAATCCAGTTGACAGAGAATAGATCTCTGCAGTGCCATCACACATACCTGTGAGCTCATTTATCTTCTTGAGAAGCTGCTGGATGTCATCCTCCACCTGTTTGATCTGACGGGAATAGGTGCTCTGGCCCTGTTTATTAACAAATGTGTATACATCTTGTATCTTATGTACCCTTTAAGAGATTCACACTATGAGATACCAGCAAATTAAAAATTACATTTCTTGAGTAACTAGCAGGATTGTCAGTCGTCAAAACCTAATCAGTCTTCAAAGACATGGGTACTCACGTAGGTCTTCAGAAGAGCGATATCACCTTCATCCAGAGCTGTAAGAGGACACCACATATCAGGTCTGTTATAAAGGCCTGTTGACATACTGCTCATAGGTGGAGCTCGCTCGGCTACCGTCTACTACAGTTAGACGTCTGTAAACGGGAACATCGGCAAAAAACGAGCATTGCATATGAGGAGTGTCCCAGCAGTGTAGATAAATAAACGATGAGCTGGGTCACGGAACGTAGATATACACACGGAGATGTTGGACGTGCGCCGTCGTGTTGCTAACGTTACCGTGTCGGTAGCGCGCGTATAGCGCGGCTTATTCAGCTAGCTAGCCACTTAGCAAGCAGCGAATATCCAAACATGTTTTCCACTTAACAAGTTACTTTAATCATTTTTAAACACAGTACCTCTGATTGGGCCGTCGTCCTTCTCCTCCTCTTTCACTTTGCGTTGTTCCGTTCCCAAATAATCTGGCATGATTAATCTTTGTTTGTGCGTCTTCTCTAGTGCGGCGTTCAACACCAACAAGATTACACAGCAGGATTTTGGCCAGCGGATATCCGCCTTTCTACCCACTTCCGGCGCGTAGAAATGACACAAATAAGAAGACGTTCGCCGCTTTTCAAAATTAAAGTCCGCTGCTCTTGTGACACTGTAAGGGCAGGCAAGACCAGTGACCAGGACACGTTTGGGTGTATTATTTTGAAGGGTCGTTCCCTCCTTGATCTTTACTCTCTTGTCTTTAGCCATGTTATTGTTTTGCTCTTTATTTTTAGCAAAATGAGGAATGTCCGGCTTAATTTTGAGTAGTTGTACAGATTAGTTATTGAACTATGTCGGTATATCCAGGTATTTAATGACATTCGTAAGATGGTGTCACCTCATATTCCGTACTCTTCTTTTTAGCACCAGCTAGCTTGCTTGCTTGCAAGCTAGCTAGCTAGCATGCATGAAGGAATCCAATTTCTATTGTTTTTGTTTTTAATAATTTTTCAAAACTGGATTACTATCCAGTGCGTGTAATGCGGTGCTAAACGAGATTTAGTTGTTTGTTGGCCTTTTAGATGTAGCTATATCTTTTTAGTTTGATATGTAGCTAGCTAGTTTCTGTTAGTTAGCTTAGTGTGTTTCTCAAATTTGAATGTTTAGCTAGCTAGCCTGGTAAGCCAGCTCTGGATAAGTACAGTAGTATTTATTTTTGCCTCGCATCAATCTTAGATTAACATGTGAAGTTACAGTAACATACTTTCTAAGAGGGATCATTTAAATGTACCAGAACACATCAAAAGCGTTTTTACTGTTAATTCTGCCATACGTTTTGCAGTTTTGCAAAAATGTATCCCTTGCTGTGCCATAACTGACAGCAAACCTTCAGGTAACAAACTTAATGACATTTTTTCATTTAAGCATTGCTACTATTTGGACACTGGCTTGATTTTAATCAGCAGTTTTCAGCCGGTCTCACTCCCTCTTCTTCAGAATGAATGACATGAACCTCAGCCCTGTGGGCATGGACCAGCTCAGTGTACCCTCTGTCAGTGCAAGCCATTTAGGCCTGCCTACCTCACCTACTCACAACCCCATTGCCACTCCAGGTTACACTTTGATTTGTTTCTATCTTTGATTCATTGGTGTATCATTCTACAGTTTACTCGCTAAATCAATTTAATCTGCTTTTTTATTCAGGCATGCCAGTTGCAATACCAAGCTTGGGTCCTTCCCTGGGGTCACTGCCCTCAGCCCTGTCACTTATGCTCCCCATGGGTCCTTTAGGAGATAGAGGGGTTATGTGTGGCCTTCCAGAACGAAACTACACCTTACCCCCTCCCCCATACCCACACCTGGAGAGTAGCTATTTCAGACATATCCTTCCAGGTAAGGTATTACATGCACAGTAGTTACAGTAGACACATTTCTTTAATATCTGGTTGGATTAATGTGACCTTTTTGGGTCTACAGGTATTTTATCCTATCTGGCTGACCGTCCACCGCCCCAGTACATTCACCCCAGCAGTCTTAACATGGATGGAACTCTGTCTGTACCCAACAACAACCCTTCTGGACTTGACCCATACAGTGGCCCCGGAGGGCCTTTGGAACAGGCGATGGTGACCATAGACTCGCGGCAGGTCGGCGGGCAAGTAGACCTCCACCAGGGCGGCGCTCATGAGGTACAGCTGGACACCACCGGACTTACGATGGAGTCGCGTGTCAACAGCCCCATGTCTCCAGATGGGATGGGAGAGGAGCTGACCACCATGGAAGGGGTGGTGGTGACAGCAGAGACCCGGCAGCAGCTAGCAGCCAGCACTCAGAGCCACGAGAGTCTGACTGGGGTGGAGTCCTCAGGGGGCGTGATGCCCCTGCATGGTGCTGGGCTGGAGCTCCCAGTAGTGATGGAACAAGAGCATATGACTGGTAGGGTGGGGACGGGCTCCACAGGGTCTGCTGGACCAGGGGCTCTGAGCGAAGCTTTGCACCCGGGTGGAGAGCTGGGCTCCGGGGTGGTCAGTGTGGTGCTTACTGGAGCCGTGGCACCTCAGGGGCAGCTGGAACCCGTGTCTCTCCATGGACCATCGGGGTTGGGTCTAGAGCCTGTCAACGTGTCTCCCATCACCACAGAAGTGTCTCTGGGGCCGGACAGTGGTCTGGTGCTGGTAAACTCCACCCTACAACTGGAGGATTCCACTTCAAATAAGGAGAACATAGCTACTGCATTCACTATTTGTAAGTTCTGTCACATGCCTTCATTTCCCCAGTTTGTGACGGTTGGATCTCAACAAATTTCGAGAGAGAAGTTAGCATCGCCTTACAGTCTACTCAAAATCTGTCATCGACCCCTCAGAATCAGCTAATATTTCTTTTGTGTGCTATGGCAAGTGTAGTTGCCTTCACAAATATTCAACATAACAGCAACAGTAATTTAAAAAAGAAACATAGATCTCTAATATTTAGATATAGTTATTGTACAGATAACTATTGTAGATGTTAAAGTACGGAGATTTTCTTCTAATCATGAGCATTGTTGGGGTTTCTGTGCTCAGGGTGCACTTCATGTGAGCGTTCTTTCAACTCCGACTGCCCTGAGCATGGACCTGTCACGTTCATCCCGGACACACCCATTCAGAGCAGGGCACGCCTTTCTTTGCCCCGCCCACTGTGCCTTCGCATATCTGTGACTGACGAGCCCACAGGTGAGCGGACTGGACTTTTGCATGAGGACTTAATGCATTTTTACTGTTATAATATAAAAAGACTGTTGTAACATTGATACATTTCAGGTTTTTGATGTTTTAGTTTGATTATGTAGATTATTTAAATGTTGTATGCTCCAATTCTTAAGAAACAAAAGATATGGGTTGTGTAATAGACATGTAAGACATAAATATACCACCAATATGATAATCTACCTGTAATAACTACATAGTTGGTTTAATCAAATCAACAGGATGCCTGGATAGGTGTATATTTAGCACAAATAAACAAGTCGTTGAATCCTGAATGTCATAATAATTGTCAAACGGTGTCATATGTCTCCACCTTGTTTTACTCCGGGTGTATCTGCTGTCATATGTCTCCACCTTGTTTTACCCCGGGTGTATCTGCTGTCATATGTCTCCACCTTGTTTTACCCCGGGTGTATCTGCTGTC
Source organism: Brachyhypopomus gauderio (assembly GCF_052324685.1). Taxonomy (NCBI): domain Eukaryota; kingdom Metazoa; phylum Chordata; class Actinopteri; order Gymnotiformes; family Hypopomidae; genus Brachyhypopomus; species Brachyhypopomus gauderio. Next base: position 9,340,608 of record NC_135215.1, on the reverse strand, counting down.
ATATGTCTCCACCTTGCTGTGTTCTCAGGTGTATTTGCACGAGAGACCATCCCCAGCAGGACCTGCTTTGGACCAATGATCGGGCAGCATTGCAGCAGTGTGGAGCTCACAGACTGGTCTGACAAGGACACCCCTCAGCTATGGAAGGTTACTGTAACTGTCCAAACCAGGGCACTAGTAAAGCTCTTCCGCTAATGTAGTGTGCTGAGAAGTCTCCTTCCCCCCCTGAACGCTAACCCTAACCCTGAAGTAACACCAAAACATTTAAGACTTGGTATTTCTCAAACTTAAACCATGAAAATGTGTAGCTTTCAGAATGGAAAAAGATTGAAAGAAAAAAATTCTGTTGTTGATCTTCAGATTTTCCACAATGATATCCAGGAGTTCTGCATAGTGACGACAGACGAACACGAGTGTAACTGGATGATGTTTGTTAGGAGAGCAAGGTAAGTGACTATCCACAAAGACCACCACTTCATCTGACGTTAAAGGAGAGCTGTGAATCCACAGCATCTACCAGCTGAGTTCTCTGTCTGCAGGACCACAGAGGAGCAGAACTTGGTAGCATATATCGATAAAGGAAAGTTGTACTTCTGCGCCTCAGAAGAGATCCTTCCAGAACAAGAGCTGCAGTTCTATTACAGCAGGGAGTACAGCAGACAGCTGGGTAAGACCACTCACCTGCTCTCTAAAGATGTGAGTCATGAAGATGTTTAGAGGTTGTAGGATGTAGATGTGTCAGCAGGGACCACACTAAGCATTGGGTGTTTATGCAGGGTGTCCAACATGGATCTTGAAGATCTTCCGGCCTTGTGTTGGACAAACGGCACAAAATCCGTTTTTAGATATCTATTTTTTTATTAGAACAGGAAGCCTGGTGTGTTTGTCAGTGCGTGTGGTGGAGACTTCATGGAGTTGCTTGGGCCTTCAACTGCACTATAGAGTCATCTTTCATAGTTAAATCTTTCACTTCTAGGTGTACCTCAAGTTCCAGAGGGACAAATCTGTCACTGTGGAAAAGAATGCTCGTCTTTTTCCGAGTTCAAGTCTCACCTCAGCAGTCACACTCGCAGTCACAGTCCGCCCCAGGAAGACCCCACCCACGCCTCAGTCCACAGTCAGCCCCACCCCCAGGATAAGCTACCCAATGAGGCACCTAGCTCCGCCTCCTCCCCGTCGTGGCAGTGTCCCCCCCACGGCGACACACAGAGCGACGGACACCGACATGGCAGGGAGAGAAAGTTCAAATGCACTGTGTGTTCACGAGCGTTCACCACCTCCACCAAGCTGAACGTGCACTTCATGGGTCACATGGGAGTGAGACCTCACAAATGCAGCTACTGTAGCAAAGCCTTCAGTGACCCCAGCAACCTCAGAATGCACCTCAGAATCCACACAGGTATCGGCACGGAAATGACCTTCATACCGCAGCTCTGATGCTGATATAGAGGGGCAGTTAGCCCACTGCTAATACGATCGTGCTGACAGGTTCCAACAAGTATTTATTCGTTCTTTGATATATTCGCTTTTTTGTGTTATTTTTTGTAGCATAATTCTGGATAAAATAACAAAACAGGAAATTTGGGTTCAGAATGATTTAATATAGGCCTAAACTTAGTATGGTGTGAGAACTATTATCTTTTATACCCAGTCATTGTCTCCTAAGTGATATGATGCAATTTTGTGTCAAAGGTCAGAAGAATTTTCGGTGTACAGTGTGTGGGAGATCGTTTACCCAGAAGGCCCATGTTGAGTCTCACATGGTTATTCACACGGGTGTCAAAAATATCAAGTGTGACCATTGTGACAAGACGTTCAACAGGAAACAGGATCTGAAGCAACACATGTACACACACTCACTGTAAGATCCCAGTTCCTCCTGATCTTGCTGAGTGTTCTGGTTTCAGCACCAAGTGACCTGCATGCATGTTCAGTGAATTTCATTTTATATTGCACTGGCTGTTTCCATCAGCTAACAACTGTGTTCTCTCACGTCTGCTCAAGCAGAGACCGTCAGATCACCTGCCCCAAGTGTGACAAGCAGTTCCTTAAGACTGACCACCTAAAGAAGCACCTGAACTCTCATGAGGGGAAACGCGACTTCATCTGTGAAAAATGCAATAAGGGCTTTCTCACCAAATACCACCTCACACGCCACCTCAAAATCTGCAAGGGTCCCAAGACCAGCAGGGGGGTTGTGCATGAAGAGGAAAGCGATGAGGAAGAGGAGGAGGAGGACGACGACGAGGCAGAGGACCAAGAGGAAAGGAGTACCAGGGGACCAGATGATGAAGAGTGTGGCATTATCATAGAGGGGTATACCTCTGAAAAGCCTCTGTAACCTCTGAGTGCTATGTGCTTTGTGCACAGTATTTATTATTTCAGTTTACTGTCCTTTTCATTTATCATGCTTTATTTACTCGTCAGGTGTATTTTATTGATTTAAAATCTTGTTTTACCATGATAAAGCTTTTATTTGAGGAAGGTGTGGTACAAATATGTAATGAAATAAAAATATATGAATCTTTACATTAAAAATGTAGAGAACCGTGTTGTAACCCAAACACTGCCAAGATGTTGAGATTCCTCTTGAGGTTTATCTAAATTTACTCAAAGTTTCTTTTTACATGTTCTTAATTTGCAATGGTTGTAATTTATCCGTTTCTTTGGGAACATCAACCTTACGATTTGTGGAATAATGGAATTTATTTTCTAAATAAAATCTCAACAAATACCCAACGCAGTGTTGTGGGAGTAGTCGGCACATCACGTGGTGCGTGACGTTCGGTTCGGTAAGAGATCCGCTGGGAAGAGTGGGAGAGTGAACTGGGCACACCAAACCACCGAGAAACCTCTCCGGGACACGATGGCCACTTCGCTGAGACTGAACACTGGCGCCCACATGCCCGTTATCGGTCTCGGGACATGGAAGGTAAGATACGGAAGAGCAAACAGAAGTTAACGTTAGTGGCGGCGGGAAGACCGAACTAGGAAGCTGCAAGACCGTCACGGGACCGCGGCGTGTGTCCAACTCGAGTTTGTTAGGGGACTCGCTGTGCAGGGTCATTACAGGCGTATATAGTGTGGCAGTACAGGTATTTAGTTAGACAGCTTCGTATTAAATATGTCGAGTGCTGTAGCACGCCATTAGAATTTGGTGGTCGAGCCGCTTTTGTCCAAGTGGAGAGAGACCGAGCGCAGCGTCTCCCTCTGGGGAGAACAACCGTGTTAACTCTGTTACCTAAAAAAGATCCGCACCAACACTAAAACACACCCCTACACTGATACTATTGATGTAAACATTGTAATTTACTCACATCATCATGCATTAAGGAATTAAAAACATGCAAAAATATGTGTAGGACGTACAATTCCATAAAAGTTACTGACCCTATCGTCACTGTTTCCGTCTGTTGAATAACTTTGATATATTTGCATCGCCAACGTGATGAACTGGAGTAGGCTACAAGATTTTTGCTTACGCGTTACCTTGTACGGCAACACATCAGATATTTTCAAAAGAAATACATATAAAAGAATGTCAACCTTTTACTGCTCTCGAACGCACGCTTGGTCAGTCGTGCCCGGTGAGCCGTGCCCTCTCACCTCCGTCTGTCTCCCAGTCCCCTCCAGGTAAAGTCACCGAAGCTGTCAAAGCCGCTATAGCCGCGGGCTACCGGCACATCGACGGAGCATATGTGTACCGGAATGAGAGCGAGGTTGGAGAGGGCATTCAGGCCAGCATCAAAGAAGGCATTGTGACAAGGAGCGATCTCCTCGTGGTCAGCAAGGTAACGTAAAAGTGCCTAACTCGAGCGGTGTCGATGATGGGGTTAACCTACAATCGATACATTTGATACAAACTTTTACTTTTTACATTTAACCGTGATTGAACATAGGTTGAACGGAGACATACAGAAGTGCAGTGTATAGATGTATGGAAGGCCACACCAGCAGCTTAGGAAAAAATGTCCAGTATCTCATATTTATGGCTTAATTTCTCAAAATTATGAGATACTAATAATTATGGGATACTATGTCAAAATTATGAGAGTCTGAATTGAGATACTAACTCAATCATGAGCTACTAGATCATGATCGAGATACTATATGAGCTTTTTTTCTTCGGGTGAGAGAAATAAATTCATATAGATGAATCTCACTCTTGTAATTACATTTCTAGGGTGGACTGCTGTATCTCATCCCTCTTTCTGTTTTGAACTTGTTTTTGACTGTTTTATATTCTTGTGAGTTACGTTTGCTACAGTGACACTGCAATTTCTTTCGGGATCTTGTCTTATCTCAACTCAAGATAAGTCTTATCTTAAAACTAGTAAAAAATCACTTTCTTCTCTCTACAGCTTTGGTGCACCTTCCATGATAAATCTGCAGTGAAAGGGGCGTGTCAGAAGACTTTGAGTGACTTGCAACTTGACTACTTGGATCTATATCTGGTTCATTGGCCAATGGGCTTTCAGGTTATTTACACAAACTGATATCACTTTTGTTAAGTACAGTCAGACTTCTTTAAGTGACAAAAGACCTTGGTTTGTTATTCACATTCTGTGAAGAACCTCATTTCCAGATGCTTTTGTAGAAAAAACTGGTCCATTATAGGTGATCATGACCGAATCAAACTTGCAGGTGGATTTAAAAATAACCAAGCACATGGTTCTCTTTTGAAAACCCACACTTGGCTACTTGACTGCTGAGACTCCAATAAACAAAACTGCTTAGTTCCCCCAATACTCTTGAAGTTGTTCCGTTCTTTTCAAACCAGATGAATATACAGATGATTAAGGATTACTGTTATAAATCTAAATTCTGATCAGTTTAAGTTCTAGAATAATGTGAATTGTTCATCTGGGCAGTCATGGCCTGGCGGTTAGGGAACTGGTCTTGTGACCGGAGGGTCGTGGGTTCGATTCCCAGACAGGCCATGACTGAGGTGCCCTTGAGCAAGGCACCTAACCCCAACTGGGCGCCGGGCTAGGGCTGCCCACCGCTCTGGGCACGTGTGATCCACAGCCCCCTAGTAATCACTAGTGTGTGTGTGTGTTCTGACTGCACAGATGGGTTAAAAGCAGAGGACAAATTTTGATTGGGGTGTAAAAATCACAATTGACAAAATATGGCACATTTCATTTGCACATTTCATCTCTCTCTAAGCTACTAAGCCTTTGATGCCTATTTGTTCTACACGACCATAACATGCCGTTTTAGTTTATGTAATATAGTTGTTCAAGGATGAAGTTGCTGTATTTCCTAGGCTGGAACAGATGACTTCCCACTGGACAGTGAAGGGTTAACTATCAACGATGATACCAATTTCCTGGACACTTGGGAGGTAAGGAAACGATTGTTTATCTTTTAGTGGTGTGTTTTGTTTTTGTGCTGTGCACATGCTACTAGTTGTCTTGGTGTAACAGTATTCTCTTTTATGAGTCCTGTAAAGCATTAATATCTGTTACAGGGTATGGAGGAGCTGATGGATGCTGGGTTGGTTAAGGCCATTGGCGTCTCCAACTTCAACCATGAGCAGATTGAAGCCATTTTAAATAAACCAGGTTTAAGGTACAAACCTGTCAACAACCAGGTAAGGTTCTCACTCTTGTCTCACAACCTTACAATGTAATTCCTACAAGCTTGTGTGTATACTGTAAGCTCAGTAGGTATGATTGTTAAATATATGGATGTTCTAAAAGAAAACTAATTCAGTTTGTTCATTGGTATAAAATTAGCTATCATAAATAAAGTTGTTTACATTTTGTAGTTTGCTGTGTAATGTAGATTGCTGTGTAATGTTGTGGATTGCACATAACTGACACGAGTACAAGTGTTGGTGGCTGGGCCCAGGTGTGTCATGATTAGAAATGTTATTATTGTTTTGGTGAGCACTAACGGCCGCTAACACACACACACACACACACACACACACACACACACACACATATACACACACAATAATGTTGTGTATCATGTAAGAAAGGTATGTGTTAGAAATTGTGAGCCCTTAAATGGTAAGCACAATAAAAGTCAGAAGCAGTTGGGTTAGATAATAAAGTGATTTATTTTAACAAGGCATAGATTAACCCTGAGATCTCCGTTACAAACACACAAGGTGTCTGTCGCAGAGAGCTAATTCCCCATTCCGAACTCTCATCTTTTATACTTTTAATCATCAATACACACGGTGTCTACGAGGTGAACACGAGGTGATCAACCAAATGTGATTGGACAATACATGAAATAATTAACCCTGATTTGACAGATGCATATGATGCATGCCCCCTCCACACTCATCGTCTTTGTGATGGCGTGACCGACTGAGTGTCGCCGTAGTCCTTTCCAAGTGGAGATTAGGCGTCTCCAGCGAGGTCAGTTTAGGAACACCAGTGGAACATCAGATTAGGCCTTGGCCGAGGCCGTCCAGAGAACACACACACACACATCTGGGGCCTACTGAAGTCACGCGGATGGCTTCAGTGGCATGATTAACACACGTATGTAAAAACCCTACTTCTAATGTGTTTAATGTATACTGGGAAAGCCTGACATAAATGAAAATCACCAAATTTCCATCACAGGTATAACGTATCTTAAAATGAATGAAGAGGGTACTGTGTTTTGTAACTGTAGCCTTTAAGCTAATGGCATTAGCTTTGTTGCGCTGGTGCCTTATTGGGTGTGACAGTTCCAGAGGGAAAGGCCATCTCACCGCTAATAACCACGCGCAGCTAATAGCATCTAACAGCAGTGTGCTCCCGGCACTTTCCTAATACTGCTGCTCCAGTAATGTGCTTTCATCTGTCACGACTGAGTCTGGATCCACCAGCTTTCTCAACGTCTGTGTGAGACTTGCATCGAGCTTGATGTAAATATAAAATCTGTGTAGGAGAGTTTCTCATAAAAAGTGGAGTAATTCATTCAACTATGAATAAATCGTCACTGACAACCACGTAGCAAACACAAAAGCCATGCAGCAAACATGGGCCAAATGACTCCGCAAATCTCTTCAGCTCGATCTTTCTGTTCACCTTCCCCAGATTGAGTGCCATCCCTATCTGACTCAAGAGAAGCTGATCGCCTACTGTCAGTCAAAGGGCATCACTGTGACTGCATACAGTCCCTTGGGATCGCCTGACAGACCATGGTAGGCAGGATTGCTTGAGAACAACTCCTCAGAAAAGTCCTTTTGTGATTTTTTTTTTAGAGGGGGATAGATTTAATGGGGCAGTGAACAACAAATGTATATTGTTATTATTTACTAAACTATTTAGGAATAAAGATTGGAATGCCCATGAAAGGGATGTTTTTCTTTAGGATATTTGTGGGTAAGTGTTTGGTAATTCAATTTTTAGTAAAGATTTGTTAACTGGTTTCCTGCTAATTGTCCCTGAACACTGGAGAACTCCTGAGAACTGGAGAGCTGCTGAGAATGAGCTCCCTCTCATGGGAGGAAGTTGGCGTTACAACTATTTGGACTGAATTGAAAATCCATGCTCATGAGATTTGCCTAATGACTCTTTCCACAATTTCTATAAATATTTCTAATGATGTAGTCCTGACACTAGGGGGCATCACTTGTTTAATTATCTTGATTTAGTCAACGTCTCAGTAGACTTCCGTTTATTGCACTCCGCCATAAGGACCATGAGAAATAGTCTTTGCTTAACGTTTTCCGGCTGGGAACACTAAAGAATAGCTTCCTTTCTCCTTCCTTTTTTTGCTGCTTTTTCACATGGTTATATTAGTTTTAAATGTGTACTTTTAATTAAAACTGCATGACACTGGTAATCCATATAATCCTCTGAAATCTGATATTAAGATTTCCTTATTTAACCATTTAATCACTGCTTATCTACAGAAGAATGTCAATGGTTAGAGGTTATCAAAACATTTCTAGCATGTTTAGCGTGTAAAAAAATGAAATTGTGAAGTTGTAATGAGCTTAACAGATACCAAAGTTTGGTGAAATAACTTGACTTTCACCAGGGCCAAACCAGAGGACCCCTCATTGCTAGAGGACCCGAACATAAAAGCTATTGCTGAAAATCACAAGAAAACCACTGCTCAGGTAGAGAGAGCGAGCACACACACTGGCTGGCATTATTTATAAAAATTGGTGAACCTTGTATAGAATTTCTACACCACCTACTTTGAGACCAAGGCTGAGCAAACGTGAGGTTTAAGGTCCTGTTTATTGCATCATGACTCGCAGGTGCTGATCAAGTTCCAAATCCAGAGGAATGTCATCGTGATACCCAAGTCCATCACTCCCTCACGCATCCAAGAGAACTTCCAGGTAAGCCCGCCCACCTGAGCACGAGGGCCAGGCTGCAGATGTTAAAGCAGTCGTTCACACACGTTACTCTACTCATCTCCGTAGGTCTTTGACTTCAGCCTGAGTGATGAGGAGATGAAAATCATTTTAGGCTTCAACAAGAATTTTAGGGCTTGTCCCATGCATTGGTAAGTATGAGTGTGAGTGTGTGTGTGTTCATATACATTTATAAGTGCACTTACACTATAACTGCATCTGAAAAGAATCCAGCCAACACCCTTTGTTTAAAAGCAGGTAATTTACAAACGAAGATAACTAAGGATAATAAAATGTCTTCAGGGTGTTGGATTCTGGTACAGCTACTGTTGAGTTAGTCGCGCTCATTTCAGCTCACATTATATTGCCCCGTTCAGACTGTTTTGTATTTCTTTTGTACTTTGTACAATGATGATTCCAGCCTTGGACAACATATAATTTACAGTATAATTACAGTAAATGTACAGCAGCCTCTTAGAAACGTCCCTAAAACAGTTTGCAGCTCACACCCATCTGTTCCATATATTTGTATTGGTCATTTCCCATATCAACATCATTTGTTTCTATCAAGTCAGTCACTGCTGTACTGAATGATCCACCATAATAGTAATAATAATGATAATAATCAGAATCTTCCAAAATTGACCAATATTGAATGGTGTTAGAATAGACAAATTGTGCGGAGCAGATAAGTGTATGTGTAGGTAAATGTGTTGAATGTTAACTTTGGATTCTTGTTTGTTACACAGGGGTGTGCAGCATAAGGATTACCCATTTAACGCTGAATTCTAAATGGAGAAAAGACTCTAAGACAGCACTTGAAGTAAAAAATGTTATCACTTAAGACTTCAAGGTTTTATATGAAGTGCAGCTACATACGGCCTTTGTATTTAGAAATATGTGTCTCTTTGCTGTCTCGTATTTGTTTTGTTTACAAAAGATCTTTGGCTTGTTTGAACACTGCGTTTATTGTCGGTATGGTTAATGTGTCTTGTGAGTAAATGGTGAGGTGTCTAAAGGGTTTACAAGGTGTTCAAAATAAAGCCGGTGCTTTTCTTCATCTTTCTGTTTTATTCTTTTATTCTTAGGAATGGTTTTGTTACTGGTTCAGAGTTCAACTTTAGCTAACCTTGTACTACTCAGTAATGTGGAAGCAAATTACAATATTCCAAGTGTTACACCATCAAAGAACCCAAAGAACCTGCATATGATGCATAGTGCTGCAGTACTTAAATACCATCACTATATTACTAATTATATTTATATACCTCCCCTTCAGAAGTCTGTAATACAAGATCATTGCCACTTGACTGTGTGTGCGTGTGTGCGTGCATCAGCCTTGGTGATGGAGCCTTGCTGATGGCCTGTAGCAAGTGAAGAGACAAAAGCAATGCTTCTGAAGTGCACTAACAAATACAAAGATCTCTCAGCCTTCACCTCCCCGGCCCTACAACAGGCATTCTTGCTCCAGTACTGAACGTGATGGTAGAGGTCATGCTGAAGCAACGTTTTACATCTGCTGATGCTGTGAGCAAGATGATGTGCAATCATAATAGCAGCAGCAGTTTAAAAACAGACAGCTGCATGGATACAAAACTGTCATCAAGATTTGAATAGTAAATGGTAGTTTTGATGCTGTTTTTATTCCCTGTTCCTTGTTCACGATGATAAGGAACTGGCATTTTAAATTGTAGCACACCTCTACACATATATCTGACTTAGTCTGCAAGTCACCCAAGAGATGAGAGCTAAGTACATACAACAGTCCATAAATAAATTTAGAAATATAAATAAGCACCAATTTAAATTAAACTAATATCAAAAGTGTGACTGGTTCTTACTAAATATTTTGTTCCATTGGCATTTTGTTGTGCATGTTCTATTGTTATCAACAAAGCAAGCACACTGGCATAGTATTTAATAGTGTATTTAGCATGTCTGCGCCTGGGACTTTTATTTTGGAAAAAAATAATTGGACCTTCCACCCACAACAGCGCACACAGTAGCCACAGAGTTTATTAGCTAGCTAGCTAACGTCAGTGTTGGTAGTTATTTTTGCTCGTCATCCTTCCCAGGTCAAGTTTAACTTTGGAACATATTTCCTTACATCCAACGTTCAAACCATGTTGCAATTTCTAGTAAGTATCCTGTGTTTAAATAGATAGCAAGTTAACTAGCTAACCAGCTGATCTGACATTAGATCTGGGCTATTTTGCCAGTTTACTCAGCTAGAATAAGTAATTTTCTCCTCAGACGTTTAATGAACTTCAAACACTTGACACAATAAAAAATAATTAGATTTAGCTAGCTGTGGTAGTAGGTTACTAGCAATATTAGCTGGCATGTGGAGAGAAGATGATTTTCATTGTTGGTAGCCAGCTGTATAGAGGTCTCCGGCGCTTGGTGTGGACTCACAGTGCGCTCCTTTTGTGCAGGTGGGCTTCACTCTGGGGAACGTGGTCGGGATGTACCTGGCGCAGAACTACGAGGTGAGTCCACTGGGCCTCTCCTGTCTAAACGGGTTAACACTGCAGTGGTGCCGTTTCCACCTCGAAAAGCTCCCGTCATCTGGCATCTAGATCTTATTATAGAAACCGGTTTGCGTAGGATGAAAATATTGAAACTCTCTCTCTCATATATATTCCTCAAGATATTGTGATTTATTACAATTTTTAATGCAGCTTGAACTGGTTATTAACATTGGCGTCTGATTTCTCCACAGTAAAAGCACAAGGAAAGCTCATCATGAGTAACCAGGAAATATATACTGAAAGTAAACAGTTGTATTGTATATGGTATTAATTTTAATATAATTAATTATGTATGAATTTATAATATACATTTCTCTACCTATGTTTTAACACATTGTCTTTCGTGGACTTCTGGAATACATGATGTAGACGCGCTCTCAACTCTCAGTATAGTTCAGATGGTGTTACCATGGTGACTAACCCAGCCTGATTTTGAGCCCATGTTCAAGAACTGAAATGCAACTTTCTTCAAATGTTTGTCTTATTAGCAGAATTTGACTAATATGAGAAACGGCACAACTGTGTTTAGCATTGCAAGTAATAAGAGCCCCATTTCTGGGTGAATTCGGCCGTATAATTCTTCTGCATTTTTGTTGTAAACGTAATGACATAGCAGCAATATATGAACATTAATATATGAACTCTCTCCGATTAAATAATTTGTGTCTAAACTTAAAATAACTGTCGAATACTGTATTTCCACCCCTTGTTGTGCAATCCAAAATGAAGGTTCCTAACATCGCAAAGAAAATAGAGGACTTCAAAAAAGACGTGGAGGCTAAGAAGAAGCCCCCGGAGTGAGGGTACAGACGGGCCGCGGGGAGTGCGGGGACCTGGAGAGCGGGTCTGCTGACGGGCTCTGCAAGCACACACGCTTAAACGCCTACAAGCACCTATACGCGAGAACTGTGCTCCAGAAAGTTTGCAATCACAATATAGTTCTGTCAGAGTGCCTATAAACAGACATGGTTTATACGTTTTTGTTACAGATGTTTTAGATAAGACATCCAAAATATTTGTTATATTTGTATGTGCATACTTTTTCAGCTTAACTAGAAGATATTTAGGAAATTGTAATAGAAATTTTAAGCAAAATTAGAAACAATTACTGCACTTTAAGTTGTGAGCTCTCTGCCTTGATACAGATTAGGCCCATTATCTGAATGGGATTCTGGATCACTTTTGCTATTAAAGTTATACTAACAAGAGCAGTTTGGGAGTGAAATAGTATATATACATGTAAAAAATGTGATCATAAACTTGTACACTCCAAAATAAATCAGTAAAGTCTGCAATATAAAACATTGCTGAAGGTTCTCTGTGTATCAGGCCAGGGTGTCTTTAGACATAGACTGTAAAGACTAGCTACCAGGTTCACTGTTCGCCCACTAGTAGATGACAATTCTGGGATGTGGCTAGTTATGTCTACGTGGTATGTGTTCATATAAGAACTGGAGTGAAGAATGCAAACCGTGAACATGCAACTAATTAACATGAATATACTACTTTAGAATATTGGTTTATGCAGTCTCTTCTTTCTCTTTGATGAATCATAATCAAAAGGCATCGTCTTGCTTGTGATTTCTTTTCAGTTATAATAATGTTTTAAAATATAAGTTACTTCTGGATGATAGGCTACATGATTGTATTTAAAAATGTTTGTAGGCACTGGTCGAGTTGGAACTCAAAGCTTCTATATTATACCGTTGAATATCAGTAGCTTAAAAGAGGTTTATTAAATGTAACTGACAGTATTTTTTAAACCGCCAAACATTAAAACTAGATATTAGTAAAAGTTTCTTCAGTAATTGTTTACTTACATGACGATTCGTTCCCAAACTAGCTATTAAAAACGAGATTAGTTTGCTCTGTGGCGTTTTAAACCACGCCACTGTAAATTTATCAGGAACCACATAATTTACTTATAGGTGATGACGTCTTGAACCCAGACAGCACAGATACGTCGGCAAGACGTTTATGCGACGTTCACAGTTACGTCGTTAAAGCATCTGCGGTCGGTCGTTTGCTCACTGGCACGACGTCGCATAGACGTCGTTACCTGATGTTCAAACGACGTCCATCTGATCTCCGAACGACGTTCATCATCTGATGCTTTTAAGCTGTATTTACGATGTTTATACGACGCTTACAGCTTCATCGTTAAAGCGTCTATACATCGTCTTACCAACGTCGTTTTTAGATCAAGCCATGCGAGTCCGTTATTCCGTCGAGCGTTTTCGCAGTTTGCATGTTTTGTTCTTTTAAAGATCTTCACGCGAGCAGCAGTAGCCTATTTATTCTTGTTCTGCATATAATCCCAGGTAGACAACTAGCTAGATAACGAAATAGTTGTTTGTGGAGTTTAATTCCTATTTCCTGTTATTCAGATTTTGCCTTTAAAAGATTTAAAGAGACAACCAGTTTAAAAGATGTAAAGAGACAGCCAGTTTACAATTTTGAAAAGTTGTATTAACTAATTCACATGCACAAACAAAAACTTAACAAATTCTAATGTGTACATAAAATATTATTTTGAAAAGTTGTATTTTAGAACCAATTCACATGCATAAACAAACAATTACTAAAAAATGATAAAATGTAAATCACATTATTATTATTATTCAAAATAATCATCTTTCGGGAATTGCGTGTCAGTCTGTCCATGACAATTGCGAACAGTCCTCATCCTTTAACTTCCACCACCTGATCTTAGGTGGCGCTCTCACTCTCCTCTTCTTCACCTCTAAAACCATCCTACATATCACCATCCTATGCTGTTTAGCTACACTCTCCCCTGGTAACACCTTGCAATCACTAACCTCTCAGGTTTTGTCTCCTAGAGGATATAGTCGACCTGTGTGCATCTTCCCCCACTCTTATATGTTACCCTGTGCTCTTCCTTTTTCTTAAAGTAAGTGTTAACTACAGCCATCTTTATTTTTATCCTCTTAGCAAAATCTACCACCACTTGTCCTTCCGTATTCCTTTCTTTAACACCATATAATAATAAAAGTGTTGTCGTTGTTTAACTATGATATTGTAAATCATTTTCTCAGTGCTGTAACAAAAACGGAACTGTCCATGTATGAACACGAAGGGCTTAAATCGACTTGATCACGTTGATTCAGCGTGGTCTTCCGCGATGAAGTCTGTCAGGCGCCAGACGAAGCCAGTCTTTCATCGACTTTTCTGCATCAGCTTCACATGGGTGGGACAGCTGAGGATTTCTCATCGCAGATGCTGTAAGTACAACATTGTTTAATTAGAAAATTACTTGTATGTTTTAGTTTCTAAGATAATTTTGAGCCTAAGGATGAGCCTGTTGCTAATAAGCCATTTAGGCACTATTGCTAAGAAGTGCTAATGAAAAGCTGTGTACATGAAGTTTAGTGGCTGTTCAGATACAGAAACTCTATGGCTTGTGGGTGTGGAAGAATGAATGGGATGGAAAGAGGGATGAAAACACAACAGATGAGTGCAGGTACTAATTAGTATGCCTGTGGTTTAGAGCAATACGGCACTATGGATATTATACTTTGAATACATTTTTCCAATGACTGCTTTTCAATTTGGCACTAATTTCTCTTCATATTAGAAGGCAAGCATTTCTAATTAAATGTATGTGCGTCTTAAGATTTAAGAGTGACACTGAATTGTTTCATGTAATATGCATTGCAAATCATTTCTGAGATATGCCATCTTAAAATTTCTTTAAAAGTCAGTTATTTTACTCAGTGGTGTCCAGTTCTATCCAGAAAGGGGCACTTTGGCTGCAGAAGCACACATGATAATTTTTTAAAAACTGATACCAACATGAAGCCTTTGTGGATAAGATTATTCACCCCTGTTGTGACTATACACATCAAAACTAAGGATCACCAACCAAGACGGTAAATGTCAATTATAAAACAAAGCTATTTGTGATTTGTTTTTATGGTACTATATTTGTCATGTTTGGTATACTATGGTCTTATTTTCATACTTACATACTACAAGTTCCTTGATGCGAGTGTGCCCAATTCCTTTTTTTCTCCTCTGCCACACCAGTTCCCTAACCACCAGGCCCTGACTGCCCCCATCTAATGACAGCTTTGACATCTGTAGACAGACAGACAGATAAATAAAAACCAGGGACCGAATTCATAAAAGGTTTTTAAAATTTACAAAGGTATGAGTACAAACATTAAGGAGTTCATAATAATGTTCCTTAAATCAACCCTCAGGATGGATGGATATATCGTTCTTAATTTTGTACTCGAAAGAAAAGATAATTACTTTGTTCCTAAATAAATGTTTATCTTTTACAAGATGTTTACAAAATGTGTACTCTGTGCGAGTTTGTTAAAATGGTATATTTCAGTACTGACCTTTTTTTTTTGTGTCACTGTTGGTCAAATCATGTTCTAGACGCACGAAATCCTCTGCACACTGGAGGGGGAGTATGTTTTCTTCCAGATCTTCTTCCAGTGGTGTTGGAAGATTTCTGCTCCTCTCTCCTGCCATTGCCTGAACAACTGCAGTTAAATGCTGCAGTTGCAGCTGCACCTCACCAATAGCCTCAAGGATGCATCAATCAGTGGCTGTGACATATATAACATACACAACAATAAAATTTAAATGAATATTCAAAAAGGTTTGCATTCACATTATTATATACATTGATATATTTAATTTGAGCAAGGATGTTTAGTGAAATTGAGTTTGTTTGGAATTAAATTTTTGAAAACATACGAGTGCACTGGGAGGGTATTAAACGTCCTGAGGCGCGAGCTCTTGATGCTAAAAAAGTAGTAAAAACATGCAGTAATTAGAGTCAATGCAATGGACAAAAATAAGGATAAAATAAGGACATTGCCTTAAACTGCTGTGCCCAACAACAAATATTTAATATGAAGACCCAGTGTATGTGTAATATTGCACTGCTTAGAGTAAACATTTTAAACTTTCAGTATGTGTCCTACCATGAGGTGGAGATGTGAGACCAATCGGAGGACTCCTATTGTGGCTGTGGCGCTGTGGAAAGAATATGTCTTTGGTAAGTACATGTGTGTTCATATGTGTTTGTAATTTCTTTATAAAGGTACACTGCAGATACTGTCTGCATTTTAGGGAAGTTTACATGGAGTATCTGTTTTACTGTACCCTATAACCTTACTTTGATAGGAGGACATTGTTCTAAAATCCACATTCTGACTGTGTAGTGGCGGGTTTGATGCTGGGGGGGGAAACATTGACACAATAGGTTTAATCAGACTTAATTGATCAGATTGTAATGACAGTTTAGATCAGCAGTGCTTTCTTACTTTGAAAAGTATCCATTAGAATATGACCACTGAGTGGTGTCAGCAGAGCAAAGTGTAATGTTCACAATAAGTGTGTTTTTAGCATCATGAATACTATTATAACAATGCTGCAATACGTGACTCCCTCTGGGATTAATAAAGTGATCTATTTATGTTTCTAAATGGGTTGAAATGTGGTGTTGTATTAATTTAGTAGGTATAATGTGGAAGTATGCAGGTTTTCTTTGTTTTACACTTTTCCCCCTCATTTTCAGAAGTGTCGACTGGATTCCTGGCCCCTATTCTGTGTGCGAGTAGTTCTGCTAGGAGATTTATTGAATGTTAACATTGCTGATATATTTCTTTTAGCGTTGTTTAGTGAAATCCCTGAAGTTAACCTCCATCCAATGCTGCCTTACTCTGGGTAGACTTGGGGCTGTGAATACATAAATGGCATATGAATATTAATACATTTAAGTCATTATTTTTTGTATTTCAATGCAGGTATGATCAGGTACCTACAAGTGTTTGGAGGGTTTACTGGTTTCCCCTTGGCTGTAAGCTGTGGTTTTGATATTGGAGCTAAGAAGAGGTAAGGACATTAGTCCTATACTATCGTCATTACATTAGCTGCCTGTTAGATTCCGTATTAACTATAAAATACTTTTATTAACATATAAAACACTGCATGGCTTAGCTCCAGAGTATCTTAGTGAACTTATTGATCATTACAACACAGCACGTTCACTTCGTTCACAGGACTGCAGTCGGAGACTACAATACCATTATCATCACTCCGACACGGAATGAAAACCTGGCGTTCATCACAAGACATTTACATTGACAATATCAACACCCAGAACTTTTATTCTAGTTACCTTATACTTAGCCTGATTATGTGATTTGTTTGTGACTTGTGTATTCATCTGTATAATTTGTTTTTGTGTAATTTGTGTGTTAACGGGCCGCCCAATGGAGGATGGGTTCCCTTTTGAGTCTTGGTCTTCCCAAGGTTTCTTCCTATTCCCCACCATCTAGGGAGTTTTTCCTTGCCACTGTCGCCTTTGGCTTGCTCATTAGGGATTTGGACCCATAGTATTGTTAACCTTGTAAATCCTGTAAAGCGCTTTGTGACAACTTGTGTTGTGAAAAGTGCTATACAAATATATTTGATTTGATTTAGTAAGGGACAGTGCATTTTAATTATGTATGTATATATTATTTGGAGTTTAATATATTTGTAGAGAACATTCTGTACATCAGGGTTTCTCAATCCTGCTCCTACACAATATTTGGGTGTTTTTGTGCTTACTGTGTACTTGTGGTGGTGGTGGTGGCCGAGGTAATTTGCTCTTGGGCCTCTTTGCTTTGGTTGAGACTCTTCATCTGACCACCAACATGGTCTCTTTTTTGATCTGCAAGTAAGTTATAGTTGAAGTCATCTAAATCACAATATATACTTATGTCTAGATTACCTCAGTGGAAGATGAATGTACCTTGATTTAGGTCCGTTTTCTCCATCGGAAATAAGGTCGGATGTGTCACATGATGTCTTCCATTTCCTGTTGACATTGTCTAGTGCAGGGGTACTCAACTAAATTTGTCCGCGGTCCAATTTTGCCAGATAGCTGTCACCTGAGGTCCGGGGGGTGGCGAACGCAAGTTGTTGAGCTGGGGTGGTGAACGTAACACTCGTGACGGAGTGTTTTTTTCAATAGCCCTGAAATAAATACTCCGGTTTAAAATTAATTCTCCCGTCAAAATGAATAAATATGGTTTTTTTGGGTCCGTATCCAGTTAATCAGGAATGAGATTGGGTCCGGACAGGACTGCGTTCGGGTCCGGATACGGACCGCGGTCCGCCAGTTGCCGACCCCTGGTGTAGTGTATCTAAAAAGTAAGGAAATAAGTTAGCCAACAACACTAGCGATTACACTCCCTTTCCCTTTTTTGTCATACTGATTTGTCTTTTAGTTACAAAGAAGCTAAGCTAATGCGAACTAGCTAGCTAACCTAGGCTACAGCTAACGGACAAGCTGGTTTGAATTCGCGGTGTTGTCTCGCGCGATTGCCGTCAGGGCCGTTGTAGTAAAATGATGGTTAGCTTAGATGCTAACACTTTAACCGTAGGCCGTTGTAGTAAAATGGATAGCTAAGATTTAACTTTCAGAGATAGTTAGATTCTTGGAAACAACCAGTTATTAAACATTACTTCATTATTTATTTTACCTCAGTAGAGTTATAACTACATAACCTACCTGTGTTTCCCTGAAGAAGTCCGTCTGTTGCTCACCCACAGGTACAGGACTGCTGGACGCTCATTGGTCCTTTCCATTATACGTCAACATTCTAGAACGTCATGGCGAGTGTATTGACCCCCAGTAATTTGCCAGGACAAATGTATTAGAGAAGGATGATTATACATTGCTTAACTGTATTGTCCTATATTAATGAAACTCAATCAACATGAAATGGTCTCAGCTATGTAATTCTAAAGTGAATTTGACCTACCATCAACAGAGACTGAGTTACAGGGGGGTGCATTTTACGGCAGGTGCTTGGAAGCAACAAGGTAAATATAAAGCAAAGTTATTAATATACAGTGGTATTATAAATCACAATAAATCATACACATACTAGAAATCATCCCAAATGCATTTTTGAGAATAAGAGTGTGTATTGTCATAATTACACTAAAGGGCGTTCCTGCGAAAGACAGGCTGTAACGTGCAGCACTCTCCATCATGCACGTCAGCAGGATCGTGGTGGTGTCTTGGCTTTGAACGTGAGTGTACAGTAGACTACAGCAGTTGTTGTAACATTATAATTTTAATTTAAAAGTTCACAAGAACTTTATCCGTTTTTACACTTGAACCCAAATTATGATGATGAAGGTCAAGTGGCATTTGTCAAGATCTTTTAGTTACTTGTATTAAAGATTTTGTTGTCTAACAGTCAACCTTATTATTTAGCAATGCAGGCTTATCATTTTGATCGATCTAAACTGTCCTTAGTTTGCGGAGTGCATATTAAAGGAAATGGCTGTCAACACCCAAACCACTCAAGAGGCAGTCAATGAGCTGAGGCTGGGCATTGCCATGACTCACGCCAGATTCCTGGAGGAGTTGTCTTTGTGGTTGATCACTGTAAATGGCATAAAATTTATGTCCTCTGAAATGCATGTTCTTTATTAAAATAATATACGTTTTATGCTAGTTAATTAGTACCACATCCTGTATGGACATATGTTTGACATGTAAAAATGAGGAAATGTATTAATACTTTCATCTCAGACAATCTGAGCAACCTGTGCCATTACTGTGGAATGGAGGATCATGATCAAACAAACTGGGTAAGCGCAGCAACACATCTAAATATATTGATCTGCATGTACTATTGTTGAGATATTAGTACTACAAATATGAGATATTAGGCTATTAGTCGTACATAATGTCATAATATAGCATTTTCTCAGGGATCCTTTAAATCCTACAAACTACGAATTATACTCATTTATAATTATGCTCAGTTATACTGTGAATTAGACCCATTTTCTCAAATTTCTGTCAGAGACCTTGGAACAGGCTGTCTTTTCTCAGTTTTATTAGTATTTTGAGAGGAACAAATTTCTTTAAGTCAACCATCTGTGGTACAGACCAGGGTATTCACCAGATATTGCTGTATTGTCAATAACAAAACCTCCCCACAAAGCCAGGAAAAGGTTCTCATCTGTTCACATCCTACTAGATTGGTCTACTGTTTTTGATACTGTGAACTACATGTGAATTTCATCACTTTCTTGTGATGCTTGGTTCTCATCCTATCTTCAGGGTTTATCTGGTCATGTAGCCTGGGATGGCTCACACACAACCTCACCTTCAAGTGTCATTGCTGGAGCTCCTCATGAGTTTGATATTTTCTCTTGAAATGCTAAATCAATACGAGCAACATCAGTAAGCTCTAGTCATCTTTACACTTGACTACTGTAACTCACATTTTGCTGGCTTCTAGAAAGCATTCAAAATACTGCAGCTCATATTGTTTGTCAACATGTGATTCTTGTTGAAAACACCATGCTGGCTTCCTGTTCAAGTAAGGAAGGTCTAATTCTCACATTTTCATTTTCAAAAGGCTCATCCTTTCACTGCTTTGCATCCAGGCTTCTACCTCTAGGCCCTTGTAATACACACTCTTATTCCTGATTGCCCTCCCGTTATGACCCGTGCCCGTGACTACGACTCTGTTTATGGAATCCCCTTGAATAAATCTCGCTCTTCTCAGCGTTTGTGTCCGCCTCCCTGCTCTGCGTCAAGCAGAATGTTACACTCACCTTTTAGGCAGTTTAATATGCTAACTCTGACATGCAAATGAGTGCAGTAAATTCTCAATCATTTATTTTGTAACATCTTTGCACTTAACTTATCAATAGAGCACTGCATCAAATCTTTGGACTAAAAATGTAAAGCATGATAGTAATTTCTACATTTTAGATGGGCACCTTTCAGTTAGACCTGCTTTTCATTTGTTCCAGATATGCAGTGACAACTGTGAGAGATGGTACCACCATGACTGTGTCCAGAAGCCTCCAGTTGATAAAGATTATACATGTCCAGCTTGCAAATAAAATGCATTAATGGCTGGTTATTATGATGTATTATTATTAGTGATGTTTATTGTTTGTGATTTTAAATTATTGTTTTTGTTAAATTACTGTTGTTGCTGTTATTATTGTTGTAAATACTTGGCCTAACCTTGCACTGTTGGTGTTTTTTTTTTCTTTTGTAAACTTCTTGCTTTAGGTTCTGCTGTTATTTATTTAACTGTAAAATAAAAAATATTACCAATTATTTCTATTATTTCTATAAATGTGCAGTAGCTCTCACTTTTTGTTTGAATGTTGTTGATTCTAGCTCAAAATCATTGTAGCCATATAGACACAACCAACCATCTTTACAGATGCAACACCATAACTTTAATTTAAAATGTATATGCATGTCAGTTAGAATATACAGAAAAATAACGTTATAATTATATCTCAGTATTAAATATAACAGGATGCACTGCTGTCAGGCCTCGTCAGTACATGATTTTTCTAACAGACTGAAACAAACACAGCACTCACATACAACACAGTATGTGTCGAACACAGGACATAACTATCCATGCCTTCATTGCAGCTGTTGTTGATGCTATCAATCCATCAAAACATTACTTAGCAAACTCTTTAATATGCCAACGTTTTGTAAAATCAAGGGCAAATAGTAACTGCCCACCCGTGGTAGATAGATCAGCACAGTAATTCCAATGACGCGCCCACCGAACTGCGACGAAACAGCAGAGCATGTTAGTTCTCAGCGCACCGCACGCACCGATAATCAGACGCCAAAAGAAGCGCCATACCCCGACGGTATTAAGCTGGTCCACCAAAGGAAGCCAGGCCCAACAACGATAACTTGCCACCGTTAGAGGTGCTGGGAAAACCGGATGACAGAAGGGAATCCGCACCCGTAACCACACCCCCGCTATTTATAATGCCAGGATTAACCTACCCCGCGACTCACACGGCTCCACCGCAATTTACAATTAGGGAGGGAGTGGGGTTGCCCCAAAAATCTCACTCTGCCACATCAGGATGGGAAACGTTGTTTTGACGTCGCAGCGATGCAATGGCGATGAATATGACGCTCCCGCTTTAAATCGTAAATTAGATGTGCATATGATGTATATGCGACGTTCGAAAATGGAACGCGATGTTTCTACGATATACTGATGTAAATACGACGTCTCTGAGACGTACTTGTGCTGTCTGGGAAATAGCTTTTTTAAGTGATACAAAAATACATTTCGCTTAATTACAATTCTTGATTGCTGCAAAAGTGAATTTCGCCGACAGGTAGTAGGGTTATACATACCATTAATACCATAAATGCATGTTAATTCATCGCTGTGTTTCTCGAAACATAATATATAGCCTACATAATTAAATGTTTACCAATTTACGTCGCACACGTATGAATGTAAATAGAATAAAGGACCTCCGTTTTGCCAGGAAGACAACATAAGTTGTTCCGGTTGAGACGTGTTCCGTCCTAAAGCTGGGACTTGCGCATGCGCATAGAGTGGGAGACGTGGACTGAACTGCAGTTGTAAACCAGAGCATTTAGAGCCGGTAGCGGTTTTCAAGTTTCTCAGCGATTGTCAAGTCTTTCGACTCTTCGCAAAGATGATATCTCTCACTGACTCTCAGAGTAAGACCAACTCCTCGGCTTTAATATCATATATATATTCGCATCAACCACGTTGAACTGTATTCGCTAACTAGCATCAGTGTGATATTTGTAGTCAGCTAACTGCTACTGTTGCTGCCAGGGTCACTCACGCCTGAAGTTACACTAAACATGTTCCACCTGCACTGCTGACAAGCAAGATTGCAATTAATGAATGGACATGTATGTGTTTATGTTGGATATTGTGGCATGCTGAAGGTGTTGGTTAGTTCCCCACCCCTGTGGGCCTCGCTGTGATTCCTGTGCAGTTGCTGCAGGGAGTTGGTGTAACACTAACATACTGCAAATCAGTAAATGATGCATTTAAATGTGTTCAACGTGTTAATACTTCGAACGGGACCCGCACTGTGGTCTAGTAACCCGTATTGTGTCGGAATATTAACACCAGAGCTGATCTTTTCTGACTAGATATACTGTGCAAACTATTTACATGAACTGAAGTTTTTCGTCTGGATAATTAATTACATTTGTTGTACGTGTGAAATCACGCGCTTTTCCAATTACTGAAATGTCATGACTTGCTTCCGTTTGCTCCACAGAAATTGGGATGGGTTTAACAGGGTTTGGAGTATTTTTCCTGTTCTTTGGAATGATTCTGTTCTTTGACAAAGCACTCCTTGCTATTGGAAATGTAAGTTTACCTTTTGATTATTTGTGGTTGGTTATTAAGGTACTGAGCTGGTGATATTTTTCTTGTCATCAGCATCCTTGAGAATCATGCAGCTGTTGACTGGCTTTTGAACATCATTTGATATGCACCTTCTGACCTGTAACGCATGTCGGTGCACTGAATTGGTCGATGCTGCCCGTTACACATTTATCTCAGAGTCAGTTCCTCTGAGACTGTTTGTGCAGATTATTGATTAGTGCTATGACCAGGACCAGTAACACAGATGAATATCTTTATAGATTCCTCTTGGACAGTACACTTGACAGCCCTGCACCCCACCCCACTCTGTCTTCTGCAGATCCTCTTTGTGGTTGGTCTAGCGTTCGTTATTGGCTTGGAAAGGACGTTTAGATTCTTCTTCCAGAAGCACAAGATGAAGGCCACCAGCTTCTTCCTTGGGGGTGTCTTCGTAGTGCTGATTGGCTGGCCCATTGTTGGAGTCATTCTAGAATTTTATGGTTTCTTCCTTTTATTCAGGTGAATAAAGTTATTTTTATAATTTAAGACTTTAGTGTTTGGAGTCCCTGTGCACCTCAATTAGGGTGCAAAGATAAGATTGTAAAATCATTTTCAGTGCCCAATAGACGTAGCATTGTCTTTATTCTTTAATTTGAATATCTTTAATATAAAACTGTTTGCCTTGTGTGTATTTTCAGTGACATGAAAATAAGAGGTAACATATGTGAAGCTCCACACTGACAGTCGGTTCAAATTCAGTGTTGCTAGTTGGTTTTTGTATCAGCAGTTCACACTCCCACCCTTGAAAACTCCCAAAACTAATCCTGCCTCAGTCTTGTTTCATTTCTCTCCCAAACACACCAACTCTGATTGGCCACAAATCAGTGAGCACTAGAATCTGAACCAGCACATCCCTGAATGGCTGATGCTTCAACACTAGAATCTGAACCTTGACTTTAGATCTGTTTGTCTCTGCCCTGATAGTATATCTGTTGCCTTTGTGTGAAGGGGGTTCTTTCCAGTGGTTATCGGCTTCATCAGAAGAATACCCGTCCTTGGCTCCGTGCTGAATCTGCCTTTCATCAGTGGGGTAAGTGTGTTACCTGCATGGTACACCAGAGTGCAGTGGACCCTCTTTTACTGTCTGTCTACTACTCAGATGGCTCTGTGTCTAAGTGCACCGCTTGGGGGTTCTGTATTCAACCAAAATGCCTGTAGCGGTTGCAGTTTCAGAAGAAAATGGATATTTATTGAAAGGTTAGAGTGAAGCCAAGTGCAGGCAGAGTGGGCTGTCTCCTGGGGTTGCGTGCACGAGCAGAAGACATGTAGACGTGTGC
Organism: Brachyhypopomus gauderio; assembly: GCF_052324685.1. Lineage (NCBI taxonomy): Eukaryota > Metazoa > Chordata > Actinopteri > Gymnotiformes > Hypopomidae > Brachyhypopomus > Brachyhypopomus gauderio. Next base: position 9,316,223 of record NC_135215.1, on the reverse strand, counting down.
TTTCTCCTCGTGAAATGTTCAACAGTTAAGCTTTCTTAGTAAATAATCTTTATGGTATCAATAGTTTTCTTTAAGCATTGAACTTCTGTTAAATGAATATTTATATTAACTAAAGAAATAAGTCAGCAGTTATTATGCAAAGTAACACACTGCATTCTCTCCTCTGCTGGCCTCTAAGTATTTGGAGGATTGGGAGAAGTCCAAGCATTTTTACTGGGGTGGAGGGGCAAATGGCTGGGGGGCGGGACTTATCTGTATCTGTTTTCACCTGACACAATGAAAACAGACGTGTGTGTATCTTTGAACGTGTCTGTGTTTTCTTAAAGCCGTCGTAAGGCAGAGAGGACAGACAGCACTCTGGTCAGTCCCTGCTACTCGGCTCCCCTGCATGTGAGCATGATCCCACCTGTCTGGTAGCACTCGGTGCTGTTTAGGCTAGATAGGAGGATGCTAACAGTGCTGTATGGAACAGAGAGGGGGTCTCCATCTTGGCTTCTTGCATGCACAACTTTTTGAGGCTCCTACATTCTGAATCTTTGTCATGTTCCCATTTAACCTGAACTTTGCTTCCAAACACTGAGGTTAACCAGCTGTAATTTTTCCTTCTGTTTTTTCCAGTATGTGGACAAAGTGGGAGAGAGCAACAGCATGGTGTAATGGACACGTGCATCTCCTTCTGATTTATGATGGATTTCCTAAAACAGCTTTATTCCAAACGGTCAGACTAAATTATTTAGGTCATGTTAAGGAAATGTTCTTCACAGATGTCTTTCCAGGTAAAGGAAAAGGTCACAGGTCAGAAGATTTTTTTTTTTTTGGTCCTTTTCCCTTCCACCCCAACACAAGACCAACCATGTGGGAACAGGGGGGTGTGTGTGTGCGCTCAGTGCTGTAGGAGGCAACCTTGTGTAGAGCATTATCAGAAGCACCCCCCCTACCCACCACCACCATGTTCCACTCCACTAGGAACTTCCCTTACTGTAACAATCCCTCGTTCACTTCAACCGAGGGTCTACTGCGTGGCCCATTATGATGGCCTGTTCGGCGCTTTGTGGGTCACCACTTGGATCAGGAGGCACTCACGGCAGGTCCTGTGTGGTGAGGAGAGTCAGCTCTCTGTCATGAACTGCCGTGCCTCACACTGGGAGAACATGACCGGATTGCCACAAGCCTCTGACTGGGAGAGTCAGGTGTGAATATTTTACTTAAAATATTTTTAATAGTTGATCTGCTGTTGAGAAATGACTCAACTGCTTTGAACTTTGTAAATACAAATTAATAAAAAGAAAGCACAAAACAGATTGTCTGTTGTCTCACTTTGACTCAGAAATGAGACAAGGAGTTAGTCGTGACTAACTCATTAACAGTTTAACCTGAACATGTCTGCTTGTGAAGTATTTAAATGAATCATGTTAATTGTCAACCTTTTATAAATAAAAAAAATCTTTCAAATAAAGATTGTGACCAAGATCAGAGCAATGTTCATATATGAAAAATATCTTTGGTGGGTTTTTTAAGGGAACTCTAACCCTTGGGTCATTAATTCGGAACAAACTAATGGTCAATACATATTACACGACATGGTTATTTAGCTTGCTTGGGGAGTCCCTTTCAGCTTGTCAGGCGTTCATTCATAAAAGGGTCCATTTGAGACGCTTCATTGCACAAACCGTAAACATATTAATACTTTACAGAACATTTCTTATCAGTAATTATTTAATTACTGAAGTACTTTGAAGGACTAAACCTTTGTTAAGCTTTTTTTAAACTGAGTCGTGCGTTCAGCTGACCTGAAACTGTTTTCCAAATAAATTTACAATCAGGTTATACAATAGGTTATTCCCCTATTAAATAGTAATGAAAGGGTTAATACGTTAGCTTGATGGGTTTGAAGCCCGTCCCACGTATTAATCAATTTCACCTGACCTATGCCGTATACCGTATTCATTAAGTCCTACACGTCGTCTGGGAATCCCTCCATCCCGCGGATTATAAATACCCGCGATTACTGTTCGTCGTAACGGCTCTCCCACCTCTGTTACCTGTCGACTCAACGGAAAAGGACGACGGAAGCGATGAAAGTAAGATATGCTATATATGCTATATTCAGATACATTAATTGTATATATCAAGTTCTTAACTATTACTTTGTAATGCACAGATATAACGAAATAATGTCTTATACATGTTTTTCATAGAATGATGATAAAAAAAGGCATTATAAGTGGTTTTAGGTTAAAAGAACCACTTAATAAAAATACATTCTTTTTAAACAAATGTTGCAAGCGAGCTGTGAGGTGTAAATGAACAAGGCTTTCACCCGGTTTACTGGATGTGCTGGTTGCACTCTTGTGCACTGAGACTTGTTGCGCAACTTCTAGAATAAAGGGAGCATGCATGCGCGCGCACGGCGCCCTGCCACGGCCAGCCCACGCGACGCTCCTCTGCTTCATGTACTGATTCCCTCGCGCTTGCCTGTCCCAGGGTCTGAGGACGCTCGCGACTTACGCGCTCGCGCTCCTCCTTTTGGCCACGTTTGTTTCCTACGCATGGAGCGCGCCCAAGGTAACGGACAGAAAGGATCAAAATGAATCAAATTAAACATTCAGAACGATTGCCAAAAACGATCTTTTGGATAATCCTATGCTGAATTTTTTTTCAACTTAAGGGCAGTTTTCAGCGCAGGAACTGGACCCCCCAAGCGATGCTATATCTTAAAGGCACACGTATGTAACTGCATGTGTAGTCTGTTTCTACGTTAGTCTGCATAGGAAGACACTTTATTCATTAGTGTTCTGAAAAAGGTACTCAGTATAAACTGTTCGGTAAATGTCGTTTTTGCAGAAGGCCGACGATTTGTGTCAGAGGACAGAAATGAGGGGGATGTGTTTGACTCTCTTCACCTAGGTAGTTCTGGTGTGGTTCGTGCGCTATAGATACATCTCCCTTTCCTATAGCCATATAAGGGCGTCTGTGTGTGTCTGCCTTCCCAGAAACTCGGAGTCAGAACACAGAGGATGTGAGCATGTCTAAGGCTGCAACTGTACTTCTACAGTTCCTGCAACAGGTCAAAGATGAAGGTACTGGGCTCAAACACCAACAGGAGCTGTGATGCCTACTGCTTACTACATCACATACCCTCTCTCTCGTCTCTCGCTCTCTCTCTCTCTCTCTCAGGAGAGGACGGCGGATTGTTTTTTCAGGAGTCACCGGCCTGGAAGAGAGACTACTTCTGAAAACCCCTCCATGATCCATCACTGTACAGATTTCTTTTCTTTCAACTGTCCTGTTAAATAAACTTATTTAATCATGTGAAAAATACCCATTAAGTACTACAGCAGTTTTAACTACTACAGCATGTTTTTTTTGGACTGCTGTACTTTAGGAGAATGCCAAAATGCTTGTGGTATTAAAGCTGAATTTGCATTCATAACTTCCACTGTATGCTGTGTTGTTTAATTAAGCAGTTAAGACATCTCAGATGAAAGCATGGTGCAGCTTTGTAAACCCAGAAGCGGCTCAGTCAGGAGCAGCACACTGAGCTTAGTCCCCAGAGCCAATCTCACCCATTACACATGCGTAAACAAGAGACATGAGCCATGTGTGCTTTTGAAGGGAGTCTATTCACTCTTTGCTCTGATGCATTTGTGAGATCAACACGCCCATGTCTTACACACAAGGGGACAGAAGTCGTCGCTCAGCCACCTGTAGTGGTCGAGAGGCGGAGCGCGGCGGGACGCGGGGTGACCCACAGGACGCAGGGTGACCCGAGGGGGGGGGCAGGGGGAGGTCCTAATTCCCAGTCTCTCCAGGGAGCTTCTTCTTGCCTTGCGACACGGCCCCTAGCGTGAAGGGAGCCTTGATGTTCAGCCTGTCCCTCTCCGCCTCCTCCTCTTCATCATAGGGCTCGGGATCATCCTCATCCTCCACGTCGCTGTGGTGGGGTGTGGAGTGGAGGGAGGCGGAGGGAGACGGAGGGACAGAGGGTGGGCGTGGGTAGCGGAACCCTTGGGTCTGGAAAGACACGCGTAGACTTTTAATGGGTGGCCTGTTAATACTTTATATAAGAGCAGATAGCGGCAGTCAGAGGAAGATCAGTAGAGCGAGAGACACAGTAGACATAACACTAGGAGAACAGTGTAGGTGGGAGGAGTGAGAGAGGAGTGGGAGAGGTGTGAGGGAGGAGTGAAAGAGGAGTGGGAGGAGTATGAGGTAGAGAGAAACACATTCCAGATACTACAGTACAACAGGGCCAAGATCAGGACAGACCAGTTTAGCCGAGCGCTGATGGAGGGCCAGGAACAGAGCTCATGTGTTCATCATGTGTGAGTGAATGAGTGAGACAAATGATGTGCAAAGAAATCAGATTAATGGTCGTTACCTAAATGTTACTGTGTCAATTAAACTCCGGAAGAACGAGAGAAAAAAGTTCAGGAATATTTTTTGAATACTACAAGAGATAACACCATAACTACAAATGCAACTTTTAGGCCTATTTGAAAACATTATTAAAATATGAAATAACTGTTAATAGCCTCTGTATCAGATGGTCAAGACAATTCCACAGTAAATAATCTCCTATTCACAGGACTATGTTAGTATTATAAACCATGTTGGCATATAAGAGCAGTCAGCCTTCACCCAACAGTGCTTTTCAAATGTAGTTGCAAAAATTTAAGCTGTAACGTCCACACGCCGACAAAATATTCTGCCGTTTGGCCGAGGTGCAGTAACACGCTGCTGATACACACGATGCGTCTGCCGTCTTATTGGCTGGGATTGCGTGTGAGGATGAACATTAAACCAAAAAAAGTGCAGCACCGGAATGATAATAAACGGAGCAGCATTCAGACATGTTAGCGGTCAGAAAACATGTGACGGTCCTGCACCCAGTCTAATAACATCCTAAAGAGTCTGTGATTCTGATCTCACGTGTCTTTCTACATAATTCCTACCCAAATCAACATATTTTGGAACCCATTCCTACAGTCACAGGTTTGGTAGATAATTCCTGATGCCTCAGTGTACTTAAAAGATTCAATTAAGGGGCCACATGACAACAGAACAAAAATTAGGAAAGTTCATTTTGATACCTAACACAAGTAATCACAAAACATGGAAGACTAATAAATGCACAAAAACTTTAAAATCCTATATCCTACATGTAGGCTATAATACATCATTGTTGGTACTTCAAATAGAGAGAAAATAATTACATTAATGCCAGGAATGCCTAGCTGTAGTTCTAAGCTATAGACCAAGACAAAACAAATAACTAATCGATGATCAGTACACATAAAAATATATAAGTAATTATAACAGGTCCATGATGATTAACAAAACTGTATTAATCAATAGTTATTTATGCAGTGCTAAATTATCGGGTAGAGTAAAATGGTAGCAACACTAAGGTTATGGGTTCGAAACACGAGGGACCAAATGTCATTCTGATAAATAAAGACATAAGTTGTTCAGAATAAGAGTGCCTGGTGATTGTTGTGCATAGTAAAGGATTTGGCAATTTCCACGTCTCGTGGTGCTGAAAGACAATATCGCAGTGCATAAACGGATCCGTCACTTAAAGGGTTAAACTCCCTGCACCAGACATGAATACAGGAGTGATATTTAAAAACATGGACAGTCGCTGCACAACCACACTTACCGTGATGGTAAAACCAAGTAACCTAAGACTCATGTTAGCCACGCAGATGTCAACGAGAGGGTTCCTTCCCTCTCATTATTGTTCTGTTTGTGTAGCACACTGCTAGCTTACCTAAATCACAACCTGAAGTGTGAAACTGTTATTATATTGATTAGGTTTACAAAATAGTCACCCATAAATTGTGTTTTGTAACATGTTCTGTAATGCGTCCTTTGTGGAGCAGTAGTTTTCTAGTAGAATGTGATCAGAATACAAAGTTGGAGGGGAGCTGTATCTTATTAAGACAGAACACATGTGAACCCTCGGACGGAGAGGAAGGGTGGAGGTGGGTGGAGGTGGGTGGAGGTGCTCACCAGTGGAGCTGCCAGTGAATCTACTTTGAACTGTTCAGGAAAGGCTCTGCTCAGGGCCAAGTGGCGCGCGTGCTTGTAGAACTGAGGACACAGGAAGCAGCAGGTAACAAACGAAGACGAGCGACAGACTCGTGATGAAGGCACACAGGAAAACTCTGAACTCTGGTGACATGCTAGAAACTTTAAATACCCAACCCGGACATGATGCTGTCCATACTGAAAAAGTAGATCACTGTGAAAACGCTGGCGGATTGGTTTGCCGTGATAAAGGGAGATTTGTGCATTGCTGACTAGAATGGACGATGGATGCTGCAAGAACCCAAACAGCCTGTGTGCGTCCTCACCTGGCCCAGGTAGCGCCAGTCCAGCAGGTCCGACAGGCGCTCGGTGCGGTTCCGCTGGATGATGCGCTGACGGCGGGACTGCTGGCAGAATGCGAACATGAACTGGGTCAGCTGATTGCAGGACTCGTCTGCTGAGCGGAACCGTCGGTCCACGATGTAGATCCCTGCACGGGGAGGAGAACATGGCATTTCAGAACTCAGCCAGTCCATGAGACACATCAACACAGGGTCAGGGTTTGAGTTAGGTTCAGGGTTTGAGTTAGGTTCAGGGTTTGAGTTAGGTTCAGGGTTTGAGTTAGTTTAACCATTTGTGCCAATAGATGACCTGATGATGATCCATCGCTAGTACTGTACACGTGTAGTTGAGAGGGTGTCATAACAGTGTTACTGCAGACCGGGTCACAGAGATGTGCTTTTTACCCACATTAAAGAATCATGTGAGAAACTACACTCAAGGGGTGTGTATTTATTTTTTTTCTTTGACAAAATTAATTGATCAAAAATGTATTTATTTTGGCATTACCACAGGGATCTGCAGGCCGTTTAATACAATGTTACAGGCACTCACCATAGGCAGAGGGGTCAGATACATGCTCCTCCATAAAGCAGCCAAACCCAGAGAGGTTGGTGGTTACACTCGGAATACCCATCACGGTACACTCCCCTGACCAGACAGACGACACCACATTACACAACACACATTTACAGTTTCAGCATGTCAGAAGCCTTTATACAGAGTTTATTGCATATTTATTGCCATGACTGGAATGATGGTGACGTTTTGGTGCATCTAGTGTATGTAGGTTATGTAAAGGTGTGTGTGTGTGTGTGTGTGTGTGTGTGAGTGTGTGTGTGTGTGTGTGTAACCTGGTGTGTATCCCCAGGGCTCATAATAGGATGGAAACACTCCTAAGTGACAGCCTCGGACAAACTCCTCATAGTCCATGGGCAGCAGAGGACTGGTGGAGGAGAGGAACTCTGGATGGAAGACGATCTGAAGGAGAAGTGTGAGGAAGATCAGCATAAAACCGCAGAGACACAGCCTACACTGCGGGTCCACGCTACAGCCACGCCTTTGGCTGTTTCAAAGTAAATAAAACCCACAAGGACATTTTAATTGTACAAGGACCATTTAGACTGAGTGCAGACCGTGAATCACAGATGTACCTTGACTCGGTCGTTGCGGCTATTGAACATGCCGATTCTACGGATGTTGCTCAGGATGGGGTCGGCGGAGTCGTCCAGCATGTTGTGCGTGGTCACCGGAGGGAGAGACTGTCTCTGCGTGTGTGTGTGTGTGTGAGTGTGTGTGTGTGTGTGTGTGTGTGTGTGTGTGTGTTGAGGGAGGGTAGGCAGGAGTACATGTTGAGATAAAAAATGGCAATCAATGGTAGCACTGGTCCAGAGACATCTTTCCATCATCCTCAGAGAGCATGAGAGCAGGGTGACAACCTGACCAGCTGACCAGCACAGCTAAACATGATGACAACACAATGCTGAATCTCCTGGGCTGTGCAGAGGGAGGATGGTGCACAAACATAACAGGAGGTTTCTCCTGGTGCTAAAAAAGAACTATAGCTCATAGTTTCATAAAACCGTATAAAGCACGTTCACTATCTTATTTATTTCAATCAGAAATATATTAGCCTGGTCCTTACAAATGTCCTGCTACCTAAGCAAGCACTAGCAATAAACTTCAGCCTTCAACACCCCAAAATATTGATAGAAAAATAAATCTTAATGGAGAGGTGATAGCATTGCTATTGAGCAGAGGTGATATATGTCGAAGTAACACATTCAATCAATTGACTCATATTTGAGAGTTAGTCACGGTCCACGAAACTGAGAACGACTCTGGGGATTTCGTCACCGATGATGTGCAAATCATCTCTGACCGTGCCCTGTAGCCCCACCCCCCTGCACCACTGCCCCGCCCCAACCAGCTGTAGCTCACTCATAAAAAACCCCCCCAAAAACAGGTATAAGAAGCACTAATGAACGGATGGGGAGAGGCCTTCCATTTTAAATCCTCATGTTCTCGATTTCAGAAACGGAATCATCTCGATTCCTCAGGAAAGAGACGCTTAAACTTCTACACACCAAAGTCCAGAGACCCAAGAAACCCAAGATCGTTAAATGAATGTACACAGAATTTTTCAAGCTAAGAGAAGTCTGTAATCTCAGATCAATATGCCTGTGTGGAGGAGCAGGTGAGTAGTAGTAGTAGTAGTGTAGTCTAGTAGTAGTAGTTAGTAGTAGTGTAGTCTAGTAGTAGGTAGTAGTAGTAGTAGTAGTAGTAGTAGTGTAGTCTAGTAGTAGTAGTAGTTAGTAGTAGTGTAGTCTAGTAGTAGTGTAGTCTAGTAGTAGGTAGTAGTAGTAGTCTAGTAGTAGTAGTGTAGTCTAGTAGTAGTAGTAGTAGTGTAGTCTAGTAGTAGTAGTAGTAGTAGTAGTAATAGTAGTGTAGTCTAGTAGTAGTAGTAGTGTAGTCTAGTAGTAGTAGTAGTAGTAGTAGTAGTAGTAGTAGTAGTAGTAGTAGTGTAGTCTAGTAGTAGTAGTAGTAGTAGTAGTAGTAATAGTAGTGTAGTCTAGTAGTAGTAGTAGTGTAGTCTAGTAGTAGTAGCAGTAGTAGTAGTAGTGTAGTCTAGTAGTAGTAGTAGTAGTGTAGTCTAGTAGTAGTAGTAGTAGTAGTAGTAGTAGTTAGTAGTGTAGTCTAGTAGTAGTAGTAGAGAAGAGGTGGTGCTGCCCTGGTTGGGCGCTGGTGGGAGTAGGGGGGGCCACACTGACCTGTGTAGCGTATATGGCCCTCTTCATTATAGTGAAGTCATCCCTGTCCAGGATCTTGTTCATGTCCGGGATCTCACCCCTGTTAACAAAGCAGTTCTGTGAGAGACTCACACATGCACGCCTCACCACGACTCACCATGCAATGGCATCTGACAGCCCCATTTGACCACAGTGTGTAAATATCCATAAATATCTCTGTAACAACCATTAACCCCCTGATAATTACACGCACTGTGTACATGCACATGCATCATTGCATTCATTAACACCTCTCAAATATCTGCTCCCCCACATCCACGTGGAGGACACCCCCCCCCCCCCCCCCACGCAGCGGACACACACACACACACACACACACACACACACACACACACCACCCACGCGGAGGACACACACACACACACACACACACACACACTTCCACGCCGAGGACACACACACACACACACACACTCCCACACCGAGGACACACACACACACACTCCCACGCGGAGGACACACACACACACACACACACTCCCACGCGGAGGACACACACACACACACACTCCCACGCGTAGGACACACACACACACACACACTCCCACGCGTAGGACACACACACACACACACTCCCACGCGTAGGACACACACATACACACACACTCCCACGCGCAGGACACACACATACACACACACTCCCACGCGGAGGACACACACATACACACACTCCCACGCGGAGGACACACACCCTCTTGTTTATCATTTCTGAGCACAGCTCCACACACGTGCGGGTTCCCCACCTCAGCAAGGCCTCATACAGATGTTTACCGAACTTCTCCTTCACACACTGGGCAGTGTCCCTGCGGGCAGAAACAGAAACGTCAGCAAAGCATCAGTCAACAAGGACAAATCACATGAAAGGACATCTGAACACCCACAGATGTAGGGTGGATTTCTTAAACAGAGCTTCTCTCATGTCATTTGGTAAGAGGCTTAATCTGTGACCATAACAGCCATCCGGAGACAGAGGTTGGGGGCAGGACTACAGGGAGAGTATTGGTCCACAGGGCTGGAGGGGTCTCTGGGGTGGGGGTTTCGTACCATAACTGCTTACGCACGGCCTGGCCTTTCAGACTCTCCACGTTGAAGTTGTTAGTCTTCGCCGGCATGATGAAGAAAACTATCACGGTGGTGTCACTTTTACGCACCTAACACACACACACACACACACACACACACACATAACGTCAGTGTTGTCAGAGCCAGAACACTGTATGCAGTGTGTGTGATGAGACAGAACAGTCCAGTGTGTGTGTGGTGAGACAGAACAGCCCAGTGTGTATGTGTGTGTGTGTGTGTGTGAAGAAACAGAACAGCCCAGAGTGTGTGTGTGTGTGTGTGTGTGTGTGTGTGTGAAGAAACAGAACAGCCCAGTGTGTGTGTGTGTGTGTGTGTGTGTGATGAGACAGAACAGCTCAGTGTGTATGTGTGTGTGTGTGTGTGTGTGTGTGTGTGTGTGTGATGAGACAGTACAGAGTGTGTATGTGCTGATAAAGAACAGCTGTGTGTGTGTGTGTGTGTGTGTGTGTGTGTGTGTGTGTGTGTGTGATGAGACAAAACAGCCCAGGGTGTGTGTGTGTGTGTGTGTGTGTGTGTGTGTGATGAGACAAAACATCCCAGGGTGTGTGTGCTGGTAAAGAATAGCTCAGAGTGTGTGTGGTGAGAAAGAACAGTACCCTAAGTAAGTAATTAAGTCTGGCTAAAGACTCCAGGAAGATATCAGCTCCCTTGTTGGAGAACTCATACCGGCCTGCGATGAAGAAAAAAAGGGTTTTCTCCAGATTGAAGTCCAGATGTCTAGCAGAGAAGGGAGACACATTAGAAACACTGGGCATGGCTGCAGTTTTGACACCTTGGTATTCTTTTGAGGCACCCCACACCTCTAGCTAATCTGTCCACTAGATGTTGGATGTGAATCTTAACTTAAAGGAGACTGTACCCATAAAAGTGTCCCCTCACAAACTCCTGGATCTTCACTTTGTTCAGAGAATGCAGGTTCTGGAACTCGTGCACAGCTGAAAACTTTTTGACGTTCAGTCCATTTGGTGTAACCACATCTGTAAAGTGTACAGAGAAGCAGAACAACACAGCTGAGCCAGTGAGGCGTGACCTTCCATGACCTTCCATGACCTTCCATGTCAGCAGGTATTCAGATACGGGACAGAGGAAGACGGCGCCTCCTTCAGACAGGTGCAGGTCGCACCCCTCTGTTTTGCCCGAGACCACTGGGATCCTGTGTCTTCTTAGGGAATGTGCCAGGGGCGTGGCTTCCTGAGGTCGTTAGACATCATCACTCAGCACGTTTCGTCATTTCTATTTACACAGTAAACCATAGCATTTCTACAGAAGGGCCTTTAGCTAATTCAGTTCTATTTGATTTGTTTTGTGCTTTTAACAGATATTGCTAAAAAGCAGTTTTACAGAAACATGCAACAAGAACTCTAAAGAACCAGGAGGCAACAGGAAACTGCACGTCAATGTTGAATTGAATGGGCCAGTGTAGCGGCTGGGCAAACCGAGGACCCCTGCTGGTGAAGCTGTGCAGCACACCTGGATTTCTGTGGAGCATGTGGTCGGCTTCTACGGCTGTGATCTGGGAGACGGTGGTGAACACGTGAGAACAGTGCACAGCCGCTCGCTCCAGACAGTAGCGGTGGTAGATCTGTCTCTCCCCGGCCTCCCGGTCTATGTCGAACTGAGACGTACCAACACACACACAACCTGCTGCTTTAGAACGCATCCCGCTCCAGAAACATCAATATTAACTTATAAGAGTTAAACAAAAAAGGTGAGGTTAAAGTGAATAAAACAATAAATACATTTACATTAAAAAAAGGAAAAGATGTTAAACAACCGCAGATCTGAACCGATGCTGGTTTTAAGTGGATCTTCACCTCCACCCGTCAGCTCACAGGTGAAGCAGGTCTCCACTGGGACAGCAAGCAGGAGCGTTTACTTCCCAATCACTGTCAGTCACCCTTCAGCCTAACCGACTGACCTTTAGGGTCCACCGACCTTATGCACAGTACTCCCGACCCAATTATCATCGCCCGGGCAACCGCGCCCACGTTTCTTCATGGCCTATTAAGCATTTTGGCCAGCAGGTGCATCCTCGTTCTCAGAAGGATAAATGTCATGAACATGTGGACCAGCTGATTGTGAACTAGTGAGGTCTAAGCCTCCTTGCTGCAGAATCCTGATGTTAGAATGTCCCATTAATGGGCGTGTAAGTCAGTTCTAATGTACCAGACCAGCCAGTTGTGTCAGACTTGCAGCCAACAGCTACATACGAGGGTAGTGTAGGTCTGTCAGAGACCTGTAGTCTAAAACAGCTACATACGAGGGTAGTGTAGGCCTGACAGAGACCTGTAGTCTAAAACAGCTACATACGAGGGTAGTGTAGGTCTGTCAGAGACCTGTAGTCTAAAACTGCTACCTGTGATGGTAGTGTAGGCCTGACAGAGACCAGTAGTCTAAAACAGCTACCTGTGATGGTAGTGTAGGCCCAGGGCCGGCGCCACGGGGGGGCGAATGGGGGCGTCGCCCCCTCAGGCGAGGTGTCCCGCCCCCTCAATGTAAAAAATAAGACCCATTTATTTTACAACAATCGCTACATGGTGCCCCCTCGGCTGCTCGACAATCGTTACACGCACCCCCCCCCCCCCCCCCCCCCGCTCAACAACTTACGTTCACCCCCCCGAAATTTTCTGACGCCCCCTCACTGTATATGTTCTGGCGCCGGCCCTGTGTAGGCCTGACAGAGACCTGTAGTCTAAAACAACTACATTTGAGGAAAGTGTAGGTGTGCAAGAGACCTGTAGCATGAACCAATTTTCACAGTGCCTTAATTTAATTTGGTCCAGTATTTATGCTTATCTAAAATTATGAAATATTGAAATATATTACAAATATTGCCATTATTTAATTACTTCAATTTAGTTTTGTTGAAAGATACCTGAAAATAACACATACGTTTGACTCATTTTTAAATCATTATTTTGTTTTTTTAATCTATTATTTTGACCTCCTATTGTTCCACTGTGGAATATTCTGTGTGACACCATCCCACGTAGACCTGTCTGTGTCTGAGAGCACTTGGTTCACCTTATCCAGGTTGTTGTAGAAATCTGCGTTTCCTGCACAGAGATACCGGCCCAGGAGCGTAGCGTGTGTCGTGAAGATGGTTGCCATGGGAATGTTACGTGAGCGGCTCAACACAAGCCCCGCCCCTGCCTGCCACTCGTGGAAATGAGCGATCACATTGGGCTTGTCGTGCAGCTGGTCGCATAGCTACGGACAGGGAGGGACAGTCCAGTCTTCACCATACTAACATTTCTGCACTGTGAGATGTGAAGTTATCACTGCAATGGTGCTGCCGGGAAAGAAAGTGCAGTGTTGGTACCTCCTTGAAGAACCAGGCCACGAGTGACCCAAAAATGAGCGAATCACTGGCCTCCCTGTCGTGGTAGGGCAGCCCGATGGAGCAGGCAGCCCACAGGTCCCCCTTCCAGCGGTCCAGATTCCAGGCCGCCGCCCCAATATCGAAGAGGATCACATAGGGACTCCCCTCGATTAGCCAGCGACCAAAGCGCACCTGTCACACACACACACACACACACACACACACACACACACACACACACACACACACACATACACACACACACACATACACAACTCCAGGTGAGGGTTCAGAAAGGCAGCCAGCACCGACTCATCATTTAGTCCAACACTGTCATCAGTTGTTCTATGTCCATACGAGGTCCCAGCATGCTGCTGGATCTGGTCATGATGGAATCAGCCTGACCTGTTCAAATAATGCAGAGATTGTTTGGACGTGTCACCATTGCAAAGTGGCCTGGTAAAGTGGCGTCTCTTGGCTGAGGTGTGGTTTACTGGTGTGGTTTAATACACCGATCACCTATACCTTGAATTCCAGTTTCCTCATCAGATCACGTCCCCCTTGTGTCCAACACCTGTTCCAGACAGTCTCAAAAATGGTCTCAAAAATGCCTTGAATAACCAGATGAGGTGTTGAGCTCAACTCAGCAGAAGGCCAGATCTCCAGTGTTGGTTTAAGAGCATATCTCTTACTCCTAGTGTCTTAAGTCCATGGTGAACAGGTGTAGCAGCTTTAGAGCAGGGCTGTCAAAGTTTGGCCCGAGAGGGCTGGAGTCCAGCAAAGTTTAGTGATTGGTCTGCTCAGACACCCCTGCTAAATCTGGTATTGGATTGATCGGTTGAATCAGGTGTATTTAAGCAGGTCAGTCACCAATCCACATGGGTCTCTGGACCTCAGACCAGGGTTTAACATCACAATGCTAACTAATTAGTTAAACAAACCTGACTCTATTCAGCAGTAGAGCAATCGCTAAACTTTGCTGTACTCTGGCCGTTCAGGACCGGACTTTGACACCCCTGCTTTTGAGGTCTCTGACTGCCCTCTACTGGCCATAGTAAGTATGTACAAAATAATCAAGGCCCTTCTGCTTCCACTGAAACTCACATGGTCCCACAGCAGCATGAGAGCTCCTCTCATAAGTGTCATTACATTATACACCTTTCTAATAATCTACTCAACAAATACAATTCATATGGCTTTTTTTATTGTACTGTGTAGACTGCTTCTGACAGAATCCAGGTCAGAATGTAACAGTGCTGATGAGGAGATGGCATGTGATGTCACCAATAGAGAATGATCCGTTAAAAGGGGGCGGAGTTTGTGCTGTATCTGGCACTGGGAGAGGAGACTGAAACACAGTGCCTGTCAGTCAGTGACAGGGCTATGCAGCATTCATTGAGCCCACCATATTTACAGAAATCCTCTGTATTGTAAAATGACCCTCACCTTGTTAGTACCAGAGAAAACATACAGAACTGTTACTGCAGTATCTCTGACTCAAAGCCTGACAGGCCTTCCGCACGTGTGCCCGTCAGTCTTACGGGTCCAGTGTACACTACACAGTGCAGAGCTTTCTGAAAAGCGCGCATGTGTTTATTTTTCATGTTGCATCATGTACCTCGAACAAACCAGAAACACAAGGTCATTTCAACCCAAGAAAAAAAATGTAATAACTTCATGCTAGCAAAAATCTTCAACAGAGGCGTCATGGCAATGTAACACAGAACCCGCCAGCAGAGCTGTGTGGGGAGGAGCCTGTGGCCAGACGCCCCCCCCCCCCCCCCCCCCCCCAGACCTGGGGAGAAGGCCCACCTGGCACCCGCTGTTGTTGATGGAATCCATGGCTGCTTTTATTGCTGCGGTGGGGGGGTCACACTGCTCCACCTGGGTCTTGAAGTTGTGCTCGTAGTAGGGGCCGATCATGAAGTAGTTCTCCCCCCACTCATCCGCCGTGATCTTGGCCTTGGTCTGGATGACGGTGTATATTCCACCCACTGGCTCACACGGAGCAGAGGGGCAGGGGACAGAGAGACGGGAGACAGAGAACAGGGACGTTCAGAGACACTACTCACACGGCTCCATCTGCATTTGTACTGGGAAGATGTTTCAGATTAGCAGGAGCAGTGCTGGTGGGGACAGCAGGAAAGGGCCCCTCGCATTGTAGCGTTCTATCACTGGTAAATTAGAGTGTGTTCGTCTGCTACTCGACTATCATTTCAGAATGATTTTGTGTCACGATGCTCTTGGGGAACTGAGCCCAGAATGAATGAAGCACGCACATGGTCTCTGGTAGTGTACAAACCCCTTTTTTATGCTTGACCTTTCCACAAGAAAGAGAGATGCCCCAAACATCTGCTGATTAATGTTTAACTAAAGTAACGTTAGCTTAGTTGCACTCTGTGTATTTCAATATTTGTTCACAGCATGTGAAGATAGTTCCTTTCATGTCAGATCCATAAAATGCCCCATCATACAAAGCTTAGTGGAGTTTGGGGTGAATACTCGTTCAGTCAGAGATTAGCCCTGCTCTTTCACAAGTCTTAATTCATAATTTTCATGGTCTTTTTCAATCTGGTTCTCAGCTCCCACACAAGCAGGGCCTCGTGACACACCAGATTATGTACATCCTGTCAATCGCAATTCATGCATTACGAGTTGAAACATAAATACTACAATATTAAAGAACTTTACATCCAAAATTACATTGAAATATCAAAGAAATCCCTCGCGCGCGCCTGTTCACCTTTGTTGGTCACTTCCCACGCTATTTCGAACAGCAGCAGGTCCTCTACGGGTAGTTCATCCTCTTCCCATAGCGGAAGACCACTCAATGAGCCCATGGACAGAGATCTGGACAAGGGCATGTTGACGGGGGGGATAAAACCGGTTTATGTTCCACGCGACAAACGACGCTCGTAGAGGGCAGATCCGAGGCTGTCTAGTGGACGGGCGCGAGGAGCGGCTTATACAGGTGCTGCGCTGCGCTGACTTACGCACGCAGGTGCACTGGACAGAACGTTTGCGCTGACGTGCTCGCGGACGACGTTCCACCTCCTAAACCCCAGAGCTCGTGCAACTGCCAAAAAAGAAAACCACCTCAAACTTTGCGCACTGGATAAGCTCGCGGCTGAAGTTCACCGACGTTACGCTACGACCTTCACACAGAAGGTGGACTCGATTTATTTGAACCGAACTGCTTAGTCTCCGGTTTGTTTTAACAACTTCTCGCAAAATATGACGCGCTGTAACAGAACCTGAGGTCAGACGACTAAACCACGCCCAACATAGTTAAATAAATAACGCGTGACGCAGTACTGAGCGCGCGCATAATGTCGAGCACATTAATAAGTTACGCAAGCTATTGCATCACCATTGTCTATAGTTGATTTTGGCATAGTTTCCTATACTACGAGGGATATCATGATGAGTTCTTGTACAAATGCCTAAAAGAAAAATAAAGTCATGGCTTCTTGCATAATAAAAGCTACACATTTCATTTGATTTGTTACATTTGGGATACAAACTATGATGGGAAACTCGAGCGTTATCGATCCGTTACTCCAACATTTATTATCGATCTCTTACTCCAACATTACGCTCATGAAACAGCTGACTGGTGAAGCAAAGTCAGTTCATGGCATCTGGCACGTGCGTAAAAAATTATCCAGTCATTCATTTTTTGCCATTGGTCCATTTCACTTTCCACATTTACGCAAGTCCGACTAATTGAATGATAATACTTCGATAACAGTTTGCCAACGACATGCATTTCCAAGAACAGTGAACAGTCTATACTGCTGCAAATTGCGTGCTATGTGCGCCGAAAGTAAAAAAAAGAAAACTGCTGTCTAGTGTCACACACGTGCCAGTCGTCAAAATGCCCCCCACCTCTCGGCGAGGGCTGTCTCAAGACTACGGATATATATATTCACCGAAGCTCGCATATCAGTCATTTACAGTCGTACAAAAAAGCAGCTTCGTACGGTTAGGCTTCAGTATCCAGGAATATGAAAGTCCAGGCGTTGATCATTTTCATGACGGCACTGACGGCTCAATACAGATCCACGCGAGTACTCTCTACAGACCCGGGGCCTCCCGAACACACCGGAGATCCAGGTAAACGTCTCACACCAAGATTACTCGTTTGTTAGTTACTATGTCTACATCAAGGGTGTGTTTTTATTCTAGGGTTTACACGGCGTGGACTGAGTGGATATCCTATAATGGAACAGAGGGACGTTCACGATCTCGACTTCTCAGAAGACTCGAGTCTTTGCTTCTTTCTGAGGGAAAAAGACGCGGAGTCTCAGATCTCCTGCAAGCCCCGCTTAACACGCAGCAAGTTTAACTACAACCCATTTGGACTGAGGTTTGGAAAGAGAGACCGGCGCTTAAAACCGGACCGTGACGGGTCAAGAACCACCAAGCTGCTACCGATACTACTTTTGGCGAGAGAACTGGAGGAGCGATCATGAAGGTTCATCTTTAACGCAAGTCTTTTTGGATTTATGGTTTTTGCCCCCTTAGGTCGTGAACAGTGGATGATCATGCCATGCCACCATTGCCTGTTAAAATGTGTCATTGCGTATGTTTTGGAATATTGTAGCGTATTTAATTAACAAACGTTTGTGATTTACGGTATGTCGTGTATGTAATTTGTGAATAGTAAACTTTTGTATTGTGACCGATGCAAATTCTTAGGTAGACGGATAAAAACATATTAGCAAGTGTTCATGTACTTTTTGAACCACAAGAGGGCGACAAAAACAATTCGGATTCAACTGACGAGCTTCTGCAAGTGAAGAACTTACACGGGGACATTTGGTTAAATGTTTAACGTTTTTATTTGGCATTGGTTGACAGTTATCCCTTTTCAGAAGGAAACATTGCTTGTAGGTCCTATTGCTGTACTACTGTAAATGAAAATACCATTCACACTATGGCAGATGCAGATCCCTTACCACACCTAGATTCAGTTCCAGTGGAAATTAACAAGTCCAAAGAGGACTATACACCTATACACCTTATGTTTATGTACAGATGGCAGGTGGGTGTGCATGTCAGTGTTGTGGTTACAGCAGAGAGCAGTTACAGGTCTTTGAGGTCCTTCTGAATGCTCCAGAGTGTGTCTGCACTATTCTTCAGCTGTGCCACCTCCTGGTCAGTCAGGGTCATGTTGATCACATTGCCCACTCCGCTGCTGTTCAGCACACAGGGCAGGCTCAGGTACACTTCGTCCGCGATACCGTACATCCCCTGCGGTCAGACACAGCCATCAGAACATCTACACCTGCAGTTACTCAATACCCCCCCCCCCCCCCAACTGCATCAGGTCATCCAAAAAGAGGTCACAGCTTGAAAAGAAGCTTCTATATATCAAACACATCACTGCAAGATCTACAGAAGGGTGACATCAGGTCTAAATTTAGATACAGTAGCTTTGTCCAGAGTAGACTGCCTAGAACTAGAGAAATACTTAAGGTACGTAAATAAATGTTACAGTACGTGAGCAAGTGCTCTGGGAAGCTAGTGTGCCATTCTGAGGGCAGGATGTGCTCGTGACTCACTGCTAGAGAGTTGTGTTCACCTCCAAATGAACATGTAGCCCCCCAAAAAAGGAAGGGGGTGGGGCCATACACAGCCTGCACCCTTCCACAGCAACATGCTGCACTGGTCACCTGGCAACCCACTCACCAATAGTAGCTAGTCGATTAAAAAAAAAAAAAAAAAAAAAAAAAAAAGTCACTAGAATAAGCCAAAGGCAAAGTTAAGTTTGTCCTCCACTTCAAGACTAGCATGTAGTCAAGCAGCGGTGCAAAAACTCCACTGGAAGTGCCTGGCAGGGGGACACGACCCTGGACAACAGCCAGCTCTGAGCAGATGGAGACGCTCTAGCAGGTATTTCTCCCCACCCCCTCACCTTCACCATGGTGGAGACTGGATGGACTCTACTCAGGTTCTTCACCAGGCTCTCGGTGAGATCTGCCACGCTGAGGCCAATAGCCCAGTTAGTGTAGCCCTTCAGCCTGATGACTTCGTAGGCACTGTGACGAGAGAAGACCTTTAACGTACCAGTACAGGAAACAAGCCTCATGTCCTTGGTGAAATGGTGCAACAGTCAATTCAGTTTCAGGTAAAATACTGGTCACCCCATCTGCCCAATGCAGAAGGTGGACTTTTACACACAGACCAGACACTCCTCTTCCATGTGCAGAACTCCAGTCAACACTGCATCATAGCTAAAGCTCAGGAAGATGTTCATTGTGGGATTGGGGGGGGGGGGGGGTACCTGTCCACCACCAACTTGTGTGCTTCCTTCCAGTTCTCGCTGTCCTTGTCTGTGCCGATTGCAGGGTTGAGCTTCTGCAGACTGACCCCTGCCACATTAACACCACTCCAGACAGGCACTGCACAAAAAGCATGAAAACAACCATTAGTGCCACAGAAGTCCAAGCACACAGACATCAGGATGTTGTGGCTGAATGGCACATTCAAAGAATTTATCGCTTCTCCAGAGCGCCATTTAATCCTACTGAAGTTTCATGGGGAGTCTGGTGAGCCACAAGCCAGCCGATATGGTCCACCATAAGGGGGGTGGGGGGCACATTAGGGTCAGAGAAGGGCACAAACTAGGGATCCCCCACAAGGTTCTGCTCCACCCACCGCCACCAAGCGTTTTTGAGCGGCCGCACACTGCACCGGGACAGGTGGAGCCTCACCGCTAGAGTCTCCGTGTTCGCCCAGGACGAAGCCATTGAAGCTGCTGGCGTGGAGGCCAAGCTTCTCGGCCATGATGTAACGGAAACGGGCCGAGTCCAGGTTGGTGCCGCTGCCAATCACGCGGTGCTTGGGCAGACCGCTCAGTTTCCACGTCACGTAGGTCAGGATGTCCACTGCAGAGAACGAGGAGAAGGGACGATTAAAAACCCGAGCACACGTCAGAACGCCGGATCTCTAAACGGCAGGTAGCCACGCCCATGGGTCGCACGCAGGCCGTGCGGGGCGCAGACGTCTCCTCACCCGGGTTGGACACAACGACAAGGATGCAGTTGGGGCTGTGCTTCACCAGCTGAGGGATGATGTGCTTGAAGATGTTGACGTTCCTCTGCACCAGGTTGAGCCTGCTCTCACCCTCCTGCTGACGAACGCCCGCCGTCACCACCACGATGCGGGAGTTCGCAGTGACAGAGTAGTCTGACAAACACACATGCAGCTTTTCAGGTGGAGGTCAAGTGAAACATCTCAAATCTTCAACAACCACCGAGAGACCATCAAATGCCAGTCGGTTTCTCACCTTTGTCAGCGGTGATCTTTTGGGTCTTGAGGAACAGGCTACCATGCTGCAGGTCCATCATCTCACCCTTCAGCTTGTCCTCGAGTACGTCGACCAGGGAGAGCTCATCACACAGATCCTAGAAAGAGAACAGACATCTGAATTAAGCAGCATGTCACTTAAACCAAAAATTCAAAAGTGTTCATAGTTCAGTGCAACAGGAAGTGATTCAGTTCTTACCCTGAGCAGGATGCTGACGGCACAAGCCATGCCCACCTGCCCAACTCCCACCACAGTCACCTTGTTGGTGGGCGGCTGAGGGGCTCCACAGGCCACAGGGCTGATTAGTTTCTCCAAAACTGAAGCCATGATCTGTTGAGAGAATAATTATTTAAGGCTGCTTCATTAATAAAATAAAAACCACACTGGTTGCCCCAATCACCTGAGAGAAGGCAAAAAACTGCATGAGCTCCTCCCATATTTAGTGGATACACCCACCTGACTGCAGTCATTTAAAAATAAACAGTGCCTTGTTTTTGTTAAACGGCTGAAGACAATCCATTTAAAATAGTGTTCTTCCCTTCAACGGTTACATTCACATTTGCACACTGCTCAGTGCCACTTTCACAATGCACAGCAAAAGTCATTTTTAAAAGTTTGCACTCAAAACTAAACCAGGACATTTAAAATATTAAATGAGAAAGCAACAGAATCACTTTGAATTACAGAAAGAAAAAACTGCCTCATACATTAGATTACACAGTAACTGGCTGACAGAAGCCTCCCAAGACCCAGTACACAGAGGGCCAGAAGTTTAACCAAATTTATTAACAAGTCAACAAAATAACCACAGTGCTTTGACCTCCACTTTCCATTTACACAGGTACATCATTAGCTCAGTGACAAAAACAACAGGAGAGAGGACAACAGGAAACATCTCACACCTCAACAGGATTGATTTCCTCTTACCAGGGAGACCAGAAGAATCAACACAAAAAAAAAGAAGAAAGGGGAAAAAGACCAGAAGAAGCACACACAACACCTCTCCACAGTAGCTGTGCAGCTGAATTCTAGCCTACAAACCCCTACTGCGATATAAATGGAGATTTAGGCTGTGACGGAACAAGGCACAGGTGAGAGGAATCTGCCAGTCACGTGGCCACGCCCTCTCAGCGCCCCCTGGCGACTCCGTCCGGGTTAAACCACCCCGCTGTACGTCTATGAAATAAACTTAGGAAGTATTTCTTAGTTAAGTGGTGATTCCCTCAACACTGCGACTTAAAATGCTTAAATACACGCAATTTTCACTTATGGGGACGGGGAGGTACTTTAGAAGCGGAAACCCAACTGTGAAAGAAAGCACAACGTGCAAGAACGTATCGCTATTGTCTTCATAGTTTCATAAACGCCAATTAGGTCATTACTCTTTTCTTAAACGGCGCAGAGAGTGTCAAAGACATTTCAAAAGGCACATATCTCGCAGCTTTCTTGATTCATTATGTAAAATAATGTACATGTGCATTTAGATCCCGCCTCACATGACCCGGGGCAGCATCTACGCTGAGGCCGACACCTACAGTAATGCAACCGCCCTTATTATGCCCTTGACAACGTGGAGGCTACACTAGCGGTGTCTTGTCAAAACTGCCGACATCTTGTGCTCAACTGCTTTGTTGGGGTTTTCCCCCTTTAAGGCCCGTTTTGTGTCCAGTTAAAGTCGATTTCAGGTTAAGTCAAGTTCAGGTTTACGCGTACCACCGCGTTCACGCGCGCTCAAGTGCAGGACACGTCGCGCGCGCTACCCTGCAGCTGCACAAAGCACAATAAACTAGGAAGATGGCCGGTTCCTGTACCACATCAATTTCGTTTTATGTGTACAGCTCGGAAATGTAAGCAGCGTGAGTGCACAGCGTCGAAAAAAGTCCAACCTATATTGCAATTTATAGTGTGTGGAACAAATCAAAGTTAACTCCTTGGGCGTACGACATGCGATGCTTTTGAAGAGCATAATTAATACGTAGAGCCTTTCAAAATGCTTTACGTACCTAACATTTTAAATGTCAAACCTAGTTAAACCAAAAGTCTATAGAAGCACAAGAGAGAGAGAGAGCGAGAGGGATAAAATGAAGATAAATGAAGATCTCTAGTACGTACAGTTGTTGGAGTTTTTAATTTGGTTGTGTCCTTGGTCGTTTAAAAGTAAGTTTTCTGCTGTGAGCACGATACTTGGAGCTGCTGTCTGCAGGCGAGGGAGGCAGTGAAAGGACTGGGGTGCAGACTGGGGGCGAGAGCCCAGCTTCCGCGAGGAGGTTGGCTTTGCGCACCACGTAAATTCCGCACCGGGGGAGCGCAGAACACGTACAGCGCATTGGCGCTCGAAGCTATAAACGCCTAAATGTAATGTGGAATATGTTGACGGCGGGCCCCAGCACACTTTCAAAGTCGTGAAGGTGAAAAACCTGTTTGCTGTAGTGGCAGGTCACTTTTAGCATTTTTGTTTCTCACGGAAAATCTTGACAGAACCTTCTAGGGACATTACCCCAACAGTCCTGACCAGTTTGAAAGCATTCACGTGCGTTTAGGGAGTCATTCATCCCCAAATAGTCTAATTTAAGGTAAACCTAAAGTTTACAATCTGAAAAAAACGTGTCGTGAGAGATGCTAGCAAGACCTGAACAAGTTAGCAGCAGTACGGCACCAAACTAGACCAGAATGTGTTGTATGGAGACCTAGTGCAGTGTAGATAAAAGCTAAGATATGAATTCCCTTACACAGATTAACTTTATAATAGTTCTACTCCTTAACCTCTGCTAATAAGGACTTTCAAATGATAACATGCGTATAATAATATAAAATAATTTCTCATAAAACAGTGACAAACGAATCTAGACCTTGCAGGCCTAAATTAACTGTAGGATAATTCTTTCTTTATTGTTATTTTTTTCTGAACGACACTCTCCTTCACTGAGCGCCTGCATCACGTGCACTGGCAAAACGCACAGAACGAACTGCAATGAAGGCGGAAAAGGCGAAGCAAGGTCAACTATATTCATACTGAATATACTATATCAATATATTCCTAACCTCGTTATGATAAGCAACAGCACTTTGTAATCTTTCGATGTATTGAATCAAGTGATTATTTATAATTACTCTGGACTGCCAAGTCATATCTAAGCTTTATTTATGATTACAAAATAACGTGTAATAAAAAAAAAACATTGGGTAAACATTTACAGTTTAATTTAGGTAATCTCCATATCATGTACAGAACGGTTCATGAATATTAATTAGCAACCTAGTTGCTGACTTAACTATTGTTTTTAATGGACACAGGCTCTACCTCAGGTGTATGTATCAGCATAGAATCTGTGAGTGGGAGACAAAATGTTCCCAAGAAAGACACACTATCATGATACACTCACATGATACACCCACATCATACACCAATACTCCCGTGGTACACCAACGCTCACATAATACACTAATGCACACGGAGTACACCAATGCTCATGTGACACACTAACACATAATACACCAGTGCTCACGTGGTACTCCAAGTGTTGCTTTGGTTTCTATAGCAAATGCTAATCTGTATACAGTGCAGCTGCAATCTCCTCGTTACAGAGAGCTGCCACATGTAACCAACGTGAATGAAGACTTGAAGAGTGCACACAGTCTGGTGTAAGAGGTGTGTGAAGTCACTGCTCAACACAGGGCAGGCTTGGAGAGTTGGGTGCTCTTTGGCTCAGTGGCCCTTTAAACTGGGACAAATATAAATGCTGCAATGGGCTGGCAGTAGACACATGGAGCCTGGCTGCTCTTCCCAGGAGGGTGATCACTCTTCTCAAACGAGTGAAGTTCATTGTGATGAAAACATTTTGAAGTGTCAGATAGCAGGCACCTGTCTGTGGCCTGGCAAGCCGTCTGTTGGCGCTTCGTTGTGAATGTGAGGATAAATATGTGCTTTGTGAGCTACTGTGTTTGAGTTGCATGACCAGGTCATCAACAACTTGTGCAAACAAGAGGAGATTCACACGTAGCATGTTTCCCACTTAAACACACGGCCATTTTTATTTTAATATATGTGTATCATGAACTTTTGTGGTGGTAGTCACATGCTCTTTAGGTAGGCTGACCATATATAAAACTGGAAAACTTTGGCTCTATAGTAACAAATCTCCCTGAGTCACCTGAGCAACATGCCATGTTACCCACACACCTCCTAAACACAACTATTCCAACGGAGGAGGAGGCCCAATGGCACTTCAGCCCCACCTACTAACCCAGCCAATCAGATGCAAGAAGACTGATCGGTTAAAGACATCCAAGCAGTGAGAATCACTGTTTGAGGCACATTTAAAAGAAGGAAAGTACACGAAACAAGAAAGAGTGGGTGAGGGAAAAATTCTAAAGCTAGAAAGGTATGACTGCAACAACTGTGAAGTCCTCCCCGAGTCCAGATAGCAGACAGTCTTCCATTTGAAGTAAAAGGTGTGCAAACTACACAATGATTCCATATTTGTACTTGTCTTCTGTGTATATTAAAACTAAATTACATCAGAATTACAGCAGATAAAATCTTCAAAGTCACTTTATCCAGTCTGAAACACATACAGAGTTTTCTCTGAAGAATGAAAGCTGCTGTATCCGGAACAGACAGGTGTGGACGCAGGGTAGGAAAAACTGCTCAGACTCAAACACAGAGTTAGGAAAACTGCTCAGACTCATACACAGGGTTAGGAAAACCGTTCAGACTCAAACACAGGGTTAGGAAAACTGCTCAGACTCATACACAGGGTTAGGAAAACTGCTCAGCCTCCTATGTGCTGTGAATCATAGGAGGGAAAACTGCTCAGACTCATACGCGTATCACAGGTATGTAACTGCACGTCCAGCACAGCTAACTCAGTGCTGCGCTGTTAATCAGAAATTCACCTAGAGAGTAAGTTTGAAACCCATCTCAGCAGAGTCATAAACTCCACACTGAAACCACAAATGAAATACATGAATAACAAGTCTTGACATGAGTGGTGAACACAACGGGAATAACCCCAGGACAGCAGCACCTCTACCCAACCTCCTCCAACCTTGCACGGCAACACCAGTCAGTGATCTCAATCCTGCTACCCAGCTAAGCAGTGGCCAATCAGAGAGCTGCTTACAAGCAGGCACAGACAACTTTTGTTCTTAATGAAGGCTGGATCAGTGACTGAGCTGTAAACACATGGATGAGTGTGAGCTCACTACTTTCTATCTTCCACTATGCAAGTAAAATTTCACAATATGAATTATATATATATATATATATATATATATATATATATATATATATATATATATATATATATATATATATATATATATATATATATCGATATTGTCAATCCATTAATTCATGTAGTGACTGTAACTCAAAGCACAAAGGTGAAAACTTTTCACAATTTCACAATATGAATTTTATATTTATATATATATATATATATATATATATATATATATATATATATATATATATATATATATATATATATATATATTAGTGCTGTCAAATCCAGGTGCCGCGATTAAAAGTCCTCACCAGGATTTTGCTCAGGCTTCCTGGATTGTGTTGATTCCACTAATTTTACCTGGATTGCTAATTAGAAAATCTAGCAAGCTTGAGCAGAATCCTGGTGAATCAACACAATCCAGGAAGCCTGAGCAAAATCCTGGTGAGAACTTTTAATCGCGGCACCTGGAATTGACAGCACTAATATATATATATATATATATATATATATATATATATATATATATATATATATATATATATATATATATATATATATATTGATATTATCAATCCATTAATTCATGTAGTGACTGTAACTCAAAGCACAAAGGTGAAAACTTTACTAAAAGAACAATAACAGCACACACCAAGCTAGCATGTTGTTTATTAGGTGAATGAACTACATGGTGATGTATTAGATGGTCATATGCAGTTTGGTTTACTAATCAAGAGTCATAGGACTAAGGTCAGACTCGTGTATTTGTCAAGATTAATAGGAAGTACAGCACTGATGCCCCCATTTGAATGTTAAATTACATGCACCAAACAACAATTCACATCACGTGAGACAAGTGAGGCCTGACTCTGGTTCACAGGGACCTCTTCACGAGCCAAGACTTGGGGGTCAGCACAGGAAGTAACAGTACAGGGAGTGGCAATCTGCAATACAATATGATTTTGTCAAGTCAATAAAGCTCATTTAATTTAAACTGAAAACTGAGAGACAGAGGCAGGTTTGAATAAAAACAGCGTTTGAGGACTAAGACATTTCCAGTGGCTGTGGAGGCTGTAGTGTGATAAGTTTTGGTGGAAACTAGCTGTTTGAATCCGCTATTTTGGCCGTAACAATATATCGTAGGACTGGTGAGCGTAGAAGCTTCGGATGGTGCAAAGCGCATTGTTTCAGTGGGTTTCATATGCAGCCGGTAACCTGGCACGAAAGCACAATATAATCTGCACATCCCATACTGCGGGACTTGCAAAAGCATATCTGGTAACGGTTTCGAAGTGTATGATACAAACTACAAAACTCAGAGACAAATAAATCACAATACATTATGTGTAAAAGCAAGTATTTTTCCACAGACTTTAGATGCACTACACACCATATAATTCAACAGGACGGCTTTTTCCTACTCCCCTCCAGTAACTAGTCATAAAAAGTGCGCGCGAGGGACAGCTCGGCATGCATCCTTTGACCCGTCACCATCAGAGATCCAGGAACAGTGGACGAGAAAGTGAATTAGGGAGCGTTAACGGAGTCCATTTCTCAGAACTCGGCTCGACCGTCTCGCCACAATCCCGGCTGAAAACTACATTAAGTGGACCATCGAAATGGATTATAATGACACCAATAGTCGCGCAGAATTGCGCATGATTCACATAGCATGCTTTCTCGCCAAACGGCGTGACGCATGCATATCTCCATTAGTGTCTAAAATCCCGTGAACTCAGGGACACACGAACACACACACACACACACACACACACACACACACACACACACACACACACACACACACAAACACACACACACACACACACACACACAAGCACGGATTCGCACACGCACAAAGTATGGACGCGCGCGCACTCTCGTGCGCACCAGACGACCTCGTAGCTCCCGCGCTCTGGTAAACTCCATTTGTGTAAACCGGGCAACGACTGCTGCGGGTGCGCGGGGCTTTTCTCAGGCATCGACAAGGAAAAAATGGACAAAGAAAACCACTAACCTCGCATGCGACGCAACTGTTCGTCATAACAGTATAAAATAATAAAGAAAAAAAAAATATTAATTCATATATAAATTATTTCATCTTAGGATTTTTATGTTCTCGTAAATGAACAGGTGTGCGAACGTATGATAAACTGCGTGAACGACTAATGAAGGACGAAACGTCCTGTTTCTCTGGGAATCTTGTGTACATTATTATAATTCTGATGACCTCATCCTCTCTCTCTCTCTCTCTCTCTCTCTCTCTCTCTCTCTCTCTCTGCATGTAAGAACATCTAGGCAAGTTGTGCCAAAATGTTCTCTAAATAAATAACTGGCTATTCAGTAGTTCCATGCAGAGTCAGAAAGAATATGAATGATTTTAGAAGCAGGTGCAGGGAAGATGAACGCCTGGGCCTTTACCGCTTGAGCCGTTTGGTGCTGATGTTTTGCAGCAGATCATTGAGGTCTCTGGCAGCATAAAGTGGTATTTCAGGACATTCAGGAATTTCAGGACCAGTAGACCAGGCGGGGTGCTTAGCATACAGTTAAAACATTAGCCCATGTTTAAAATAAACACCGAAGAAAGAAAATAACTTGATGACGAGAGGCAAACCTTAAGCAAGAGTTGTAATGGAAGATTCCTTCATGTTGCATTCATTCATTCATTCATTCATTCATTCATTCATTCATTCATTCATTCCAGATCATTCTCTTAGTCTACAAGCCTATTTCTTCCTGTACAGACACAAAATGTCCACCCTATATATCTGGTAGTTAGGATGTGGGAGGGTATTTATTATTATCACCCAAACCTCTTTCTCCTGCTATCCTAAAGTCCTGTATTATGACACCAGCCTGTAAAACATCTTTACTGTAGTATGTCAAGCCAAACTCTGCACATGGACAGAAGAGTGGCGTCCAAGATGTCACAAGTATGGTTGAACTCCAGGAGCGCGTGGACACTGTTGCCTTTAGAGTATCAACAGACTCTGTCTTTTGTCTTAAAATGGGGGTGAAGTTCAGTACTACGCTCTGAACGGCAGTTTAATAACCTCGATCCAGGGACAAAATCTCTTACACATCAGTCTAAAAAAATTACATGCAAAGATCTCCTGTCGTCCTCTCGTGACTTACAGCGTGTCTGCTGTGTTTCTTGAGACTGCAGATATGTGATCAGAGATATCAAGGTCGTTTACAGTGTCAAGGATTTCACGATAATGGGCAAAGCATAAACGACATGTCTGTTTGCCCTTTTAATTGTTGCTGTAGCAACAGTGAAATTATATATGATAATTTATATATGATATATAATTATAGGCCAATATGATAATTGATATATGCATGTATGATACATTTATTATCATATTATATATAATTTAAATATGATAATATATTAAAGAAAAATAACTGATCTACACACTCTGAACTTTAGGACCATATGGAATTAATGTTATAAATGTAATATTATATCTGCTTTTTAGAATAAAAGATTCACATCCTGGAACAACAGAGACATGTTGCATGGACAACGCACCTCGATCCACAACGTCCCGTTTTTCTGGAAAACGTGCACTTCATGACAATTTTAACGATCTCTACGTTTTTTTACATTTTCTACATCTTTTACTACAACACCCGCCTGCAGTCACACGTGTTTGCTCAACGGAGGCAACGTTTGAGCTCATACAAAGTTTCCTGCGGTGTCCACTCACAAACAGAATGGCACGTTAATTCTGCGGAGAACTCTTTAGGTAAAGGGCTTGCAGTTGCTTCACAGGATCTCAGCAGTAGGTCTTAACTCAAGACTAAAGGGAGGGCCGCCTGCACAGGGGATTGTCCTACCATAACAGCAAATAATGCTAAATCCATAATGTCCTTCTGTTTGGTCAGTAACCCTGACTCATTACACACAGCACAGTGAGTAGTAGCTCAAACATTAACACCAATCTTTACCTAGATTGCCACACAAATTATTTGTATTAAGATAGATATAACACTGCAATAGTATGAATAAACAGCTGAGTCTCATACAAAGATTGTTCTTCGGGTTTCAATAAAACCACATAATCCACCTAAAACCGAGACCAACTCATGGCTGAAGA
This sequence comes from Brachyhypopomus gauderio, assembly GCF_052324685.1. Lineage (NCBI taxonomy): Eukaryota > Metazoa > Chordata > Actinopteri > Gymnotiformes > Hypopomidae > Brachyhypopomus > Brachyhypopomus gauderio. Next base: position 9,285,990 of record NC_135215.1, on the reverse strand, counting down.
GACGGGCTCGTCTGCTGTGGGGCAAGGGCACCCCCAAGTGGCGATGTACTGCACGGTTGTGCTTGTGTGTGTGGGAGGGGGTGGATATGCGACTGTCTGGAAAACCTTAGCAGGGTTATTCAACTGGCGGCCCGCGGGCCAGATCCGGTGTTCTGTCGGATTTTCCTACTTTGTCGAATTTTCCTACCATATCAGCTGGCAGCGAGTATTTATAGACTAGTCTGTCGAATTTTCCTACATTGTCGAATTTTCATACCGTGTCCGTTGGCATCGCGTATTTGTAGACGTATCTCTTAGTTTGTTTACCTTATGGAAACGTCGTAATGTAGCGCAAATCAACGTTTAAAAAGTAGTATTTGTAGACGTATCTCTTAGTTTGTTTACCTTGTGGAAACGTCGTAATGTAGCGCAAATCAGCGTTTAAAAACTAGTATTGTATACGTATCTCTGTAGTTCGTTTACCTTGTGGAAACGTCGTAATGTAGCGCAAATCAGCGTTTAAAAAGTAGTATTGTAGACGTATCTCTAGTTTGTTTACCTTATGGAAACGTTGTAATGTAGCGCAAATCAGCGTTTAAAAAGTAGTATTGTAGACGTATCTCTAGTTTGTTTACCTTATGGAAACGTCGTAATGTAGCGCAAATCAGCGTTTCAAAAGTAGGATGAGCTTTAAAATACAAGTTTTATTTTGCGTATTAGTGTATTATTAATAATAATACACTACACGGCTCAATCATTATCATGCGGAAATATCCAAGTCCCTATAGGTAATAACAGACAGTAAAACGGCGCTGTTTAAAACATTTTAATCAACTAGTTAACTTAATGCACAGTTGAAAACTTTGCAACTGCAAACAAAGAAGAAATTATAAACAAGAAATTAACTTACTGCACTATTGAAAGGACTAAATAGTACTGCACTGTTGAAATTCGCTACCAGGCAGGAAAAATCGATGGGTGTAGTAGGCGGCCACCAAAATAGTGACGTAAAAGCGACTTGCGCATGCGCAGTAAGCCTTGGTATGAATTTTCGATGGGTAGGAAAAATCGACAGAACACCTGCCTAAATTCCAGCACTTTTCAAACCGGAAACACAAAGCAACATTAAAATTCTTCAGGTAAATGTTCATTCCTGTGTTTGAGGGGTGTTTCTTTATGCTACCACATATCGTTTCGGAGAACACTGCACAGAATGTGACGCGGAAAGTATAAACGCCTCCACCGAAGAGGCAGTATTAACACGGAAAGGCATCGGCATCTTACGTAAAGGTTACGCTGGCATATGCCATTGACATCGGCATCCAGTGGCGTGCACAGACATTTTGGGGGGCAAGTGCTCGGGTGGGGGGGGGGGGGGTGAAGGGCACTTTTTAGCGCACGTGGGACACTTCATTATAAAAAAATTACAAGCACATGTTGAATGAAATTTGACTTTTATTTGTCACATTCTGTAAACGTGAGTTTTCAATGGAGAAAAAGTCACGCATCCAACTGATATAATTCATATCCAATATACAGTCATGTCCTTCAGGTAACTTCTGTTTACCCTCCACTGTCTGCAGGCCTTGTTGCATATATTTTGCAATTAGTAAATCAATATAGGCCTACAATTAAGACAGTAAAAGACCGTAAAGTAGGAGAAGGAGTTATAGGCTACTGAGTGTTGTCATTACATGAATGCAGATGGGCATTTTTCACAGGTAATTGGGAACTTCCCGTTTCTTCTTTCACAAATGAATGTAATTTATGTTGCCTAACAAAACCTATACAACTGAAGACGTTCAGCTTAACACATAGATTTGCAAACTCTACCTTAATTATTTGTATGTGGTCGTCCTCACGTTATCTATCATTGATTTGGGCTAGAGCGACTAGTTTATCAGGTGACCAGTCGGCTAAAAATGCTTTAGTGCTGTATGAGACATTTTACAACACAAGAAAATTATTTCACATTGGGCTTAGAGGGCAAACAGTACGATTTTGGTGGGGACGGGAGAAGAAGTCTATCTGTGAGCGTGTGTGCTGTGCTGAAGACGCTTCCTATCCACTCGCTGAACTGAACTGCTGCTGCAGCGCATCTGGTGTTAAAGGAAGAGAGAGGTCGGGTGTGTGTGAGGTGGTGGCTCATTTCAGGGCATTGTTTTTAATCGCTCAGGTTTTCAAAAGATCATTTCAAACCGACCTCAGTAAAATGATAATAATAATAATAAAAAACGAAGTTTCAAAAGGACACTTTCGTTGATAAAGGGCAGAGTTGGTGGTGATGTCTATGTGTGCACGCCACTGTCGGCATCTCACGTACAGATGTCAGTGGCACATGACATCAACATTTTGTTTTCAGACACTGGCATGTGCCTATGCTTGTGTCATTTGACTTTGTGCCTATACGTTTAGCTTGCACACAGATGTTTACGGTACTGAAAAGTTTTGAAAACTACTGAAAGTCATTTTTCAAAGTCATGTGGTAAGTCGCCACATTGTTTTCCTCTTGGGAAAGACCTCCGGACCATATTAGATGACGCCGGTGTTGTGCCGAATTCATACTCCTCTGCAGAGTCCGTCTCCCCTCGTTTGAACGCACTTAAAGACGCTACAGATGATATTTGCGATTTACGTTGTTTCTTTGCATAAACCTTAACACGGACGAAAGTGGCGGTCGTAAAGGCCCCAGAGCACTGCGTTTTTTCATTAGCTTTTAAACCGTCTATCATAAGACCACCAAACAAGTTGTTTTAAATTACATTCTAAACAACAACCTTTTGAATTGGTATTAATAACTTTTATCTCTATTTGTGGTTGGCAGTTTTTGTTAAATTTTCATTTCCATTGATTCAATTCAACACACATTCTTGCCTATGGAAAGTAGTCCCCTTTAATATAAGTATGAGCTCAACATCACTACCATATTTTCAATAAAAATACAAACATTCAAAGCTACTGAAATGTATAAATAAGGTATACATACACACCAAAGAGTTGTAGGTTGTTTAAGATGCACTTTATGTAGTCTAATACAACTTGTTTGTGGACTTATGATAGACCGTTTAAAAGTTATTGAAATAGATATTAACTAACCACCACAAATAGGTGCAAGGTATAAATACCCAGCTAAGAGATGGAGATTGTCGTACATCATGCACTTTATGTAATACAACTTGTTTGGTGGTCTTATGAAGGACCGTTTAAAAGCTATTGAAATTATTGCAAAAAAAAAAAAAGAATGCGCAGTGCTCTGGAGCCTTTATGACCTCCACTTTCGTCCGTGTTAAGGTCATTTGTAGACGGTGCCTGGAGGCCACAAGGCGTTGCAGCGGCGAAAGTAGTGCATTTAAAACGTGTTGTCTACTATTTAAAATGCGTCTGTTTCTGACTTAAACAAAGTTGTATGTGTTTGTTTTGGTTGCCAGAAATAAAAATTTACATATTTTGGCACTTTTACTAATCTTCCGAAAGAATTCCGAATGTGCGAATGTGAAACCAACTTTACCGAAGTTTTTCAGACCGTTTTCATACGTTACATGTCGATGTCACACCTAAACGTAAGATGTCGATGTGAGTGTCATGTGCCACTGTCACCTGTGCCGATAACAGTGGCATATGCCACTGACATCTGTACGTAAGATGCCGATGTCAATGGCACATGCCACTGACATCTGTACGTAAGATGCCGATGTCTATGCACATGCCAGCTTAGGTTCACGCGAGGTGGGCGGAGTCGAGCGCTACGGTCACTCGCGAAAGTATAAACCAGGCTTATCTCGGGGGCCCAGACAGCTCAGACACGAACAGGTGTTTTTTTTTCTTGATTACCCAAACTCTAGTGGGACGCACAACACCACAGCACAGAACTCACAAGCTGAACAGAGGCGCGCAGCAAACAGCCCACATTCATTTTAGAGTCTTGACGGTGTGCTCCAAGGTAGCGAGCTCCATCATGGTCTGACACAGTCGCCGCGGGTGCAGAACCTGCCGCGTGAAAAGAACAGCAGCCGCGCACACCATTTCGACGCGGCAAGAAACTTGGAGCCGCTGAGAACAGGTTAACAATATCTGAGGCGTTTCCAGAGCATTTCAGTTGTTGCTCTGTAGTATTATCCTATATGCGTTATTCACTAAAAATAGTATAGCATATTCTTGTATAGGTTTAGTTAATATGGAAGAAAAATAGTTCCATCGGATTTTGAATTCGTATTTGAAGCACTGAATTTGTTTGCCCTTGAATTTGAAGCTCTGAATTTTTTTTGCACTGAAATTATGCATCTGAATTTTGTTGCCTTTGAATTTAATGCTTATTAAAATACAATGAAAAAAAATTCGAGCGTTAAAAAATTCAAAAGATTTTTTTTCAAGTTGCTCGAATTCGATTGATCAAATTTGGCTCACAAAATACGCGTGCAAAATTTCGCGTGCTAAAATACGAGTTCAAAGATATTCAGAGTAAACATCCGGGACACAAAGGATGAGCAATCGATTCAAGACTCCAATCGAACCAAATCCAACCAATCACGCTCCACTGGTCACGGCGCTGTTTGAAGCCACAGGCGGAGAGAGAAAGTGAGTTATGTCGGCGCACGGGATCGGCTCCTCTTCGGTGAGTGTATTTACTCCTTTATTTGTCTATTGTGGTGTTTTTAAGATACAGTAAACGACGTGTTGCACATCAGAGGTTTGCGCTGGACTGATCTTTTTTTAACTCGCTCTGAACTCGCTATGTAGTCAACGTAGCTGCGTATGTGTGTGTCCGTCAGTCCACACTGTGCTTTATGATATTATATTTATCATAAAATCATTACATTCGTTTATTACTTCCTTACCAGTCGAGTAGTTTACAGCTGTTTTCAACTGTCTCCGTGGGGTAATGGTTAGTGACGAGAGCTTCGGACAAAACGGGCCTGACGAGCGATTTGTTTTTTTAAATTATTATTATATGTATAAAATCTTTCTCTCTGAGTTTACTTTTGGATAAGGAATTTATTTTTTCATTTTCTCTTCTGTTTATTACTCTAAACAGGTAGTTGGACGTGTCACAAGACAGATCAAGCAGTTAATGCCCGGTTCACACTACACGATTTTAGGCTGGTTTTTCAGTCGCCGACTGATCGGCGACAGAAACTGTGGTCAGAGGCAAATCGGCGATCACTCGTGTGAACTGCTGAAAGACGCTCGCCGAGCCGTCGCCGACTCGTCGCAGACGACCGGCAGATATCTAGCATGTTTAATATCTAGCGTGTTTAATATCTAGCATGTTTAATATCTAGCAGTCGGCGACTGAGAGTCGGCAGCAGCGTCTAGCTACAGCCAATGGGAACGCGGAGAGAGAACCACGGCACCGCTGAAGATATCTCTGAAGAATGTAAAAAACTTTCAAGAATGCTTTCAAAACAGTAACCCAGTAAACACACAAACTCCTCACCTTTCTTACAGCTTTACTACAACACTGTGTTTAAGTTATTGTGACAGCACTGGAGAAATAGTGCGATTGATTATATCTATGTTCACTGCAACGGAGAGATGAAATCTGGAAACTTGGGACTATGGAGTGTTTAAACGGTAAAATAATAATAATAATAACGAAAATGTGGAGTACATGTACATTGTTTTTTTCTTCTATGTGGTGTTGCTGGTTCTGGCGAGAGTTTCGTTTTCTCGTGTTTTTGGACGGCAGCCAGATGAGTCGGCGATTCCCCAGTTCCCCAGTCGTGTAATTCGTGAGCCCGCGTCGCCGATCAGTCATGTAGTGTGAAAGCCACAACAACTGACAGACTCGCGATTACAGCACGACCAGTCGTGTAGTGCGAACGGCACAAAAACCTGGCGACTGAAAAGTCGTGTAGTGTGAACCGGGCATTAGACGAGGGATTAAAGAATCCCCAATGTGGACAGTGCTCACTCGACGACCTGACAGTGGCCTTGCTTTTTCCAAAAGAGGCAGAAGGGAATTTGACTAACTCATTTTTGAAAATTTCAACTCTTAATAAAATGAAAGTGAGTCAAGCATGAGTTTTAATTAGTTTTATTTTCTGTGGTGTATAATTTTTACCTTTATGTCAAACATCAGAATAACAAAATTGGGCAATCAAACAACTTTTGATTGTATCCATTTACTGCAATGTCTCCTACTCTGTAAATAATTAAAAAAATTAATGAAGCTGCAGCTCAGTTTTTTATTGTTTTTTTTATTACTCAAACTAAAACTGATGACAAAATTTGCCATTAATTTTTCATTCATATGGTCTTAACTTTGTAAAGATGTTATTTTATTCCAATTCTCAGACCAGTTGTTTCAAATAGACAGGAAATTCTCACAAAACTGGACAGCAGAAATGTAAAGATCACAGCCAGAGGACTGGGATGCAGCTCCTGGGTTAACTGCATCTCTCAAAGCTGTCATCTGTTCATCTGTCAGTGGGCATTCTGTGTGTGGGACAATGATATTTGAGTGGTCATCAATGGGAAGTCCAGTGTTGTCCCACTCAATATTGGGAATCTCCATTCCCTACAAATAAGTTGTATACACTTATGTGGATAAAATAGCCACTTCCAAACTTTATACATAAACCATACTATTTGTTAAAATCATATTACACTTGCATGTACCTCTGTGCTATCTGCTGCAGGAATTGGGTGATGTGAATGACCCAGCACCCACAGTTGATTAGGGGTCATGTGGCTCTCTGTTCTTATTGGATGATTGTCCCAACCACTACAAAAAGTATCTAGGTCTTCCTGCAGGCGTGGTAGGAACACATAGTGGCAACAGAAGATGTGTGTGATGTTGGAAATGCTGAGCCCTCTCCTTCAAGGTAATGGAGAACATCATAGTAGATGCTTGTTACAGCTACCCATAGATCTCACCACAACCTTTCAATCCTGGAATATGATCAAACTGAAATACCTTGTATAAAAAAAACAAAACAACTTGCACTCAAGTTCTGAAACTTCCACTTCAAAAAAGGGCGTCGCCCCCTCAGGCGAGGTGTCCCGCCCCCTCAATTTAAATAATAAGACCCATTTATTTTACTATTGCTACCGCCCCCTTGCCCGCTTAACAATCGTCACACGCCGCCACCCCCACTGTATATGTCCTGGCGCCGGTCCAGTATATATATAAATGAATAAAAAATATTAATTATAACAAATCGCTCGTCAGTCGCGGTTATCGAACCCAGGCCCGTTTTGTCCGAAGCTCTCGTCACTAACCATTACCCCACGGAGAGTTAAAAACAGTTGTAAACTACTCGACTGGTAAGGAAATAATAAACGAATGTAATGATTTTATGATAAATATAATATCATAAAGCACAGTGTGGACTGACGGACACACACATACGCAGCTACGTTGACTACATAGCGAGTTCAGAGCGAGTTAAAAAAAGATCAGTCCAGCGCAAACCTCTGATGTGCAACACGTCGTTTACTGTATCTTACTGAATCTTAAAAACACCACAATAGACAAATAAAGGAGTAAATACACTCACCGAAGAGGAGCCGATCCCGTGCGCCGACATAACTCACTTTCTCTCTCCGCCTGTGGCTTCAAACAGCGCCGTGACCAGTGGAGCGTGATTGGTTGGATTTGGTTCGATTGGAGTCTTGAATCGATTGCTCATCCTTTGTGTCCCGGATGTTTACTCTGAATATCTTTGAACTCGTATTTTAGCACGCGAAATTTTGCACGCGTATTTTGTGAGCCAAATTTGACCAATCGAATTCGAGCAACTTGAAAAAAAATCTTTTGAATTTTTTAACGCTCGAATTTTTTTTCATTGTATTTTAATAAGCATTAAATTCAAAGGCAACAAAATTCAGATGCATAATTTCAGTGCAAAAAAAATTCAGAGCTTCAAATTCAAGGGCAAACAAATTCAGTGCTTCAAATACGAATTCAAAATCCGATGGAACTATTTTTCTTCCATATTAGTTACTCCTAATTGGGTGGTGTAAAAAAACATATAACGAGCATTTGAGTGTTTCTAATAGGCCTACTATTCAGAAATATTGAATATGCTGTTGGGACACTACGGAGCCTCGCGTGCGTTAAGCACGCGCACAGCTCTGCTCGCCGTTCTGGTCTCGTGAGCGGTGGATTCCAGCCGAACCTGCGCCCAAGATGCCGAGACCTTTCCACGGTATTACTGCCTCTCCACAATAGCTCAACAGCGCTTGATTGCCTTTACCCCGAGCTGATGGATAATTTTGTGAAAGCTGAAATGTTTTGCAAAGAAGGAACTAGGCCGTTTAAGAAATACTTTTTATAAATATATTTTTATAAATTTGCCCATGCCGTTTAATTACAGACATGGAAGAAGAAAATATTTCCCCGAGCGGATAAACGAGGAACGGAGTGGTCGCGTGCCCTTTTCAGCGCTTGTGAATGCACTCGCAACCAAACTGAAACTCACAAACTAACGAACAAGAAAGATATAGACATAAGAAAATAACGGAATAGGACAAAATGTTTGATATGAAGTTATGAATTTTATTTGCTTCGTTTTATTTTGCTTTCTACAAATCATATTGAGCCATCTACAGTATATAAAACACACCCAACCCAACAGTCTTTTCAAAGGTTAAAGAACATCTCAGCGCCATCCTCCCTCCCAGCAAACACAAATAAATACATTAAATACGTTTTAAACGTTAATATATTGAAATGAATGGCAAAATTTCAAAGATCACTCCAGTTTTGTTGGTTTCGCAAACAACCAGACATTTTAGTGGTCTGGAAAAACTTCTCAAAAGCCAGTGGCATATATTTACGACTGGAGTGGGAATAAAAATGTTTTATATTGTGTTAAAACCAAATCAACAATTCAGAAATGGTCAGTGAGGACAATTGCTTCTCAAAAAGTGCAAGAACATTTAACCAATCAGAAGGTTTTTTGATGACCAGGGATTCTTGTGCTTTTCAGAGACCGTTATTACATCATTTACATTATTGGAATTTCAAATACACTGGTACAAGAATGTTGCTTAATGCTGTTTATTATCTTTATTATACTATAAATAAGCAACACCCATAAATACATTAATAGGTAACAGTGCTAACTGAACTGAATAATACTTAATTTTAGAACTACACATGAAAATAAATGAATATTCGTCACACAAACACTACTTGGCACAGGGAGAAGCAGCACACAGGGTAGACAGCTGGTTCGGTTTAAGGCAGACTTATGTGACTAACTGACTGGGTTGGATTTAGGCAGGCAGAGTCTATGAATCCTGGATCATATTCTGCCATTGGACACGTTCACAAGCACACGCAGACACGTTCACCCTTTTGGCCACTTCTTCACGTAGAAACATCACATTAGCCCTCTAGGCACACGCAGCACCAAGAACATAAAAGCAGGCATGATCACGCACAGATGGGCTGAAGCAGGCTGAAGAACCTGCACCATACCCTCTTGCTTCTGCAGAGAACATGGACCAGGCGGCAACAGCCTGGGGTCCTTCATCTGAGCAGGTCCAGCTAGAAAGACGACGGACGGATGGACAGACAGAAAGCTCAATTGTTCATGATTTTATCTTGGGGGGGGGGGGGGGTGTTACAGAAAGTACTGAACCAAGAGGGTCAGGACGAGAGAGTAACATCTTATTATGTTCTGGATGGGGTGGAGGGCAGGGGGAGAGAGAGAGAGAGAGACAGAACAGAAAGAGACAGGAGGGGAGGAGAGGGGAGAGGTTCATTTGCTGGTACCATCTAATGCACTGCTACCTCCCTGGCCAAACGGACTCATTTCATTAGTCTCCATGGCCTGGTAGACAAAGAAAATGAATCCAGCCACAGCACTCAGAAGCAACAGACGCACCCACACTGGAATACGGCGCCGTGCCTTGGCCTGTACAACAGGGGGCGCTGTGGGCCTAGAGGCGGGGAAAGGAACGGCGCTCACAAGAGGCACAGATCGGCTCTCTGTGTAGGACGACCTGGTCTGTCTGAGCTCGGTGAGGCGTGGCCGCAAATCACTCAACCACGAATCGCCCAGGGACCGATCGGCCGCTCCTTTAATCGGGGGGCGACAGGTGGCACTGGTGGAATAGGGATGGATGGGTAGACAGACAGGGATGGATGGGTAGACAGACAGGGATGGATGGGTAGACAGACAGGTAAAACAGGAAGTAACAAAGTTGAAATCAGATGTCAGATATACAATTATACATCTGAAATGTTATGTACTTTAAATTTACAAAGAGGTTTCCAAAAGTTCAAACAGCCGGTTTCATATTCAAACAGCCGGTATCATGATTGCTTCCACAGTGAAGGTTCACAGATCCCCAGAGGTCACTGCTCACCTGATTCCCGTAGGAGTATTGAGGTTCTCGCTGGGGAACATTTCTTTGAGCACATTTCTTTCTGGCATTTTTGGGGTCTGCTCGACGTATGATAACTTCTCAATCTGCACACAAACACAGAAGCGTTGTGAAGACTATTAGGAGTGAAGCACTGTGTGCTGTGTAGAAGCAACAGACTGATCTACTGTATAATACTCCTTAATTACACGCTACAATTGCAGTTTTTGTTCTGTGTTCTTACAGCCCTGTTCAACTCCCCAGTGAGGCTGTCTGCTAGCCACAATGTAAACAGCAAAAAAGAAAAACAAACCCTCAAAGCAAACAAAATACCGACACGTGGCAGACACTACACAACAGTGCAACACACACAGACACACACACCACCCCTAGTGACGTGTGCACAAAGGGCAAAGGCCCTGGTCCTACTGCTATAGGACTGCAGGCATTACCAGTACTCTGGCTGGGGAGAGCAGTGGACCCGTATCACTATGCCTTCCACTCAACTGGGCCACTGAAGACCCTGCACGCTCCTGGTATGGTGGGAGTGAACACAGAAAATGTGTAAAACAAACAAACAAACAAACAAAAACCAAAACACAACATTGCTATCCTTTCCCCAAATAAAAGTGTGATTCCTCCTACAGCTGGTACTACTGAAATCTCAAATGGATCTCCACCATGTACTGACAAAATTAACTAAATGTCTGAGGCAAACCTTGGACAAGCTCTTTGTAATAGGCAACGGATCTTCTCGAACTGGAAGGTTGGAAGAAACCATTAGAGCACGGGGGGAGAGTGCTTTGGGGGAAGAGTCCATTACAGAGAGTGGGCGTGGGGAAAGTGAATCAGGTGAGAGACGGCACATCACGTGAACCAAATCCCGGGACGGTGGACGTGGGGCTGATCGATGCTGCTTCGTGTGCTTGGTCAGCGAGACATGTTCAGGCTCCATGTCCTTCAGTTATGGAAGACACACGCAATAGAAGACTGTGACCATCGGACTGGAAGGACAAATGGAAGGACAAACAGGGACAGCCATCTTTCCCAGCCGATGCCCTAATCTCAGACACCTGCACTGTCCTAGCTGTGGTTCAGTAATCTCAGCACCTACCGCTGGGCCGGGCTTCAGTGGCTGAGAGGCCTGTGTATCTGGGACATCCTAGAACATTATAAAGAAAGAAAAACAGTAAAACTGGAATCTCAAAGGTCCTTTGAACACCTGATTTTTCAGTTATGACAAGTGTTAACACAAAATCTCTATTTATTGACAAGAGGCTTCGTTTGTGGTTTCCAGCTAGACTCAGAAGGCGTCACCTCCAGGAGAGCAGTATCGAGGACAGAGGCCCACGGCCCTGTGCGGGGCAAGGGGCGGGGCAAGGGGCGGGGCCCTGGCGAGCGGTCAGCCGAGGACGTGAGGTTCTTCTCCCCAAACTTCTGTAGAGACGCTTATGTAAAATTAACATGCCTCAGTCAAAAAGCACAACCATTCAACTACGCTGTGAACAGGAGTTTTCTGGGGAGACACAATAAAACTAGAGTTCACATGACAATACAGCACAGGGTCACCACCTCCACACAAACCTGATCCCTTGTTTGGGAATAACCACATTCCTATATTCTATATTCTTCAGGTGCCTCTTTTACATAGTACCTAGCAATGTGAGAAGTATATACACACTGGCCACAGGGGGACACTGTTGGAGTCATGGCACTTGGAGACAGTTGCCACACACGTCTCCCATGACTAATGGCAGTGTTGTCCCACATAAGAACGTCCACTCAAGGACTGAAGGGCCCAGGGTGCATAACCTGTCACTGGAGACATCAATGCACCTGCAGCAACATATTCAATGACAGTAAGGGCACCTTGCTGCCTCGTTGCCATAGAGACAAGGGTTGGAGACTCCTGCTCCTATCAGGGGGGGCGGGGCCTTTCAGAAATCGGAGTAAGAGCTTCAGAGCTCACAGTCTAAGTTCACATTATCCCAAAGAGACCAAACAAACCTGCCATCGATTCGTTCCACCCGGTGTAGGAACCTTAAACATCAGTGTGTTCTGTCGCTTGTGTGAAGTAATGGTAAACTCAGAAGTGATATGGTGGAGTGGGTTTGACACAGATGAGAGAAATAACCGCACACCTCCTCAGCACAAATGGCCTGACGAAACCCCTCCAGGGCAGGGCAGGCTGGGACCACACTCTCACGAGACCCAGTGCGGCAGGTCCTGCTCACGGGGGAGGGCTCCGACAGCAGGTTTTTGGGTACTGCCTTCGGTGTGAGAACATCGTCCGTGACTTGAATGAAGTCGGTACTCAGGGCCTTCGTGGCTCAAGATAATACCATGCTGTAAATGCCATAAATGTAACTCGTTTACATACCGCAGGTCTGTCTGTCATCTCGTCATGACGGGCAGGTAGCCACTCTGAAGCGGAAGACTCAGAGACGTCCTGAAGGAAAACAGGTGTGTAACACGTGCAATAATACACCAGTGTTGATCCACCAGGTGTGAGACGCGAGACATGCTCATTTCAACAAGTGGTGCTAGAGGTGCTTGACTAAGACTCGTCCCTAAGAGCTGTGCAAGAGATCTCCGTTAGGTCCCTGTGAGGTCCCTGTGAGCATTTGTCCACAGTGCAAAAAAGCCCAGTGCACAGAACACAGATGTTGGAAACGTAAGCACAATGCACGGCATTACAGTGTCATCGCTGGCAGGGACGGTCTGATCCAGTCTGCGTGAAGACCTCCGAGACCTTCTCCGCATGTTCCAGACCAGTAGCTCCTCTTCCTCCGTCTGAACACCACACCACACACGGAGTAGAACCATCTCAGCACTCAGCAGAGTGCACACACACACACACCATCGCATCACAGCCCAGTGTGCACACACACACCATCGCATCACAGCCCAGTGTGCGCACACACCCCATCGCATCACAGCCCAGTGTGCGCACACACCCCATCGCATCACAGCCCAGTGTGCGCACACACCCCATCGCATCACAGCCCAGTGTGCGCACACACCCCATCGCATCACAGCCCAGTGTGCGCACACACCCCATCGCATCACAGCCCAGTGTACTCACACACCATCGCATCACAGCCCAGAGTACTCAGTACAGTAGAGGTACTGAACAATTGCTTGGTATTCTCTCTCTCTCTCTCGCCCTAGGGGTGGAGCTTTAGAGACACATTCCTGAGTGTTGTACAGTGGTGTTAACATGAGCCAAATAAAACATGTGTTACAGCCATGCAGGAAAATAGACAGGAAACCAAGGAAAGTGGGAGGAACGCTGCTACGTGTTCAGAGAGACAGAGAGAGGAACGTTATCTACACGTGTTTGCGTGGTTTCTGTTCCTCACCATGTGTTGACTGCTGAGTGTTATGGGGGTAACTGATGGTTTCCCTCTACTCCTCACTGGCCTCTCCACCACTGGGACACGCTCGGGTTCAGGGTCAGGTTCTGGGTCGGGTTCAGGGTCAGGGTCGGTCACTGCTGTCATCTCTAAAGCAACAGACACTGCATTCAGCATCAGCTCAGTAAAGGCAGACAGAGCTGAGTGGACGCCACTTCTGATGTTAAAAGACTCATTCATAAGAGTAACTCTCTATAGTATTCTACCAATGCACTTCTGAACTTATTTCATTATGACCCTCCGTCAGAATGTGCAAATGTCAGATATTTTGGTATGTGATTAACAATCATTGCACAAAGGTTCAATCATCTGAACAGTGCCTCTACAGTGACTATAAAAAACACTGTCCTGACATCTAAAGCAATACATTAAGACTTTGAAAGAATCTTTCCCTTTTCTGAGACTGAAGGAAGGCACTAGTGCTGGGGGGGGGGGGATGGGGCCTGGTGTTTGGGGGGGGGGGGGGGGGGATGGGGCCTGGTGTTGGGGGGGGGCTGTGCATGCAGGCTGTGGGTTTGAGAGGCTGTACCCTCTGTGTCGCTGTACTGGTCTGCGTGGGTGTTGCCGTTGTGACTGCGGTCTGTGTGGGCGTGTTCAGAGCGTGGAGAGAAGGCTTCAGGGGGACCCTGATCCAGACACTTCTGAAGCTTCATCTCGTACACCTTCCGGGTGGACGCTGTGAAACAAACAAAACCAGATCATAAACCCACAACATAACGGTCCACATGCTCCATCTGGAGATGATCTCCACAGTTCCGGGAGCAATCCTACTGCAGACACAGTCTCCTCCAAAACACAGGCCTGAAATATGCTAACGTAGAATTGACTTTGTTCCACTAATCAGCAGTTTACTGTACTGTATTGATTGGGAGTAGTTCCAAAAGTCATTGTTCAAATTAATTGTTATGGTTATTATTAAGGTACTGTTCAAAATAACTGCTCTCAATTATAAACAGAAACTCGGTGCAGACGTGTGTAATTAAACTGCACGGTTCCATCCTGAAAGCTTAAACACGATCTCATGGGATCAGAGAAGTTCATCAGCAATGCAAAACGCCCCATGCAAAAAGCTGCACATTCTCACCTGGTGTGGGGAGTGCAGATGGTGCGTGTGGAAACACTTACACTACAACAACCTGAGCAACACAACTCCACCACTACAAACTGTTGGAGACAGCTCATCCTCCAGTAGAGGCTCTTCATTCCAAGGTGTCACCCAGCAAAAGAATGTAAGCATTTGAAAGCATGTTTTTGTGCAAACCAGCAGAGTGAAAAATATAAAATGCTCACAATGCAATATTTCAGTCAAACCAGTCTCAATCACAGAAAAAAAGTATTATTCACAAGTAATATTACTCAAACCCTGTGAAGCAGTGCACATGCGTTTTGTCTGGAGCTGAAATTCTGACAGGAAGGAACGTCTTGCCTACAACGGGACCCGCGCTGACGCCGAACTTCAGAAGCTCCTCCTTCAGGCCTTCGTTGGTGAGTGCAGTCACATCCATCTCCTCCGGTGAGACTCTGTCTGTTTTCTTGGTGGCTTTCTGCAGCAGCAGAAACAAAATCAGAGGTGAAATTAGACAGTTTTCAACTAAAATTTTTCAGTTTACAGATTTTCCCTGCAAGTTACAAAATTAACCTGCTAATGAATTTTAAGTTTGATCAACTAGATTATAAAAACTCACAGGAACGAAACAACTAAGGGTTTGAGATAAAAGACTGTACGATCATCTTCTGTTCACAAAATAAGCCAAATTTCTGTTAACAGAATTTCAGCATATTTTCTTAAACTGTTAAATTCAGTTTGTATACAAGGACCAATGGCAGCGGTTTAAACAGCGAGTGTGCAGACTAATCACAACTGTGACTAAAGGATAATGCCATCACACCAAGATCTTAGACCACCAGATCCTGAATGGCAGAGTGCACAGGCAGAAGCCATGTTCCTAAACCACGAGCAGATTACGAGGGAGACCCCAGACACCTCAGCTTGGTTGAGAATGATGTGAGCAAATTTTAGCTTTTGACATTCATGAAAATGTTCATATTATACACTGCTTGGTAAGATGCACATGACGCTGTGGATGGACAGAATATGAGAGGCTCCTTCCCGACATTCCAGGGATTCATCTGACTTAACATTGATATTCTGATGTACAGAAAAGGAAAATAAAACACATCATGAGATTCATACAGCAGCCTGCACAAACGCTGCAAGAAAATTCCAGAGTAATGGAATAACTCAGTCTGGGAACGCGGAGCGTGTGCAGAAGGGTGGAGCTGGGACACGGCCATCCTGGCCACATTCCGCTGGAGTGTCGCCATCTCTCTCTCTCTCTCTCTCCACAAAAACATGTGATCAGACTGAAGTAGTGGAGAGGTGGTGTGGGATGAGATGTGGTGTGTCCGCTTGTATGTGGAACACAGTCACGGGGAGGTGTACAGTTCAGATTCTCGGCAACACCCTGAGGCCTTTCAAAGGGAAACTGGAGAATCACCCAATCAAAGAGCCAATCTCAGAAATCTCAGACAATTCCAAAAGGGGGGTGTGGGGGAGTTTCCTCTTCTACAAACTCGGCTCCACCTCTGAATGGAAGTGTGTAAGTTGCACTTATAGCCAAAGCAGATGTGCAAAACAGCCCAGTTTAACTTGGTTCCACAATGTTCTACATCCACCAGATTCTATCCACAACAATCTTATATGCACATTAAACCTCAAAGTTCAAAATGCAGAAAGGGCGCGCACCCCTCCGTGCACGAGCCCAGGCCTGTGGGTGTCTCACATCAGTCCAGGAGATACCCTGTGGTTCAGAGTCAACACAAACCTGACCATGCTGCCAGACATTTGTTTGCAATGTGAAAGGATTAAATGTGGTTAGCCACAGTTCCTCCACCATCACTGCCTTACCGAGAATTACAAATTGATGTGAACAAAGTGACTTCTCAAAAGTATTTCTACACCAGGAGCACAATAATAATTTGCGGGTTATTAAAACAGCATATTAATATTACCATACATGGCCAGAAAACAATGTAATAACACCACAAAGTAATTCAAAAGTACTGATGATGTGTAACAACACTTTTAGAGAAATGGGTTAAACACACGCGCGTCCAAATTCCTCACAAGCAACTATTTCCTCAATAAAGCGACCAAACCCACAATGAAATCTTGCGCGTGTCGAAGTGATCCAGTCCTGAGGATCAGAGCAAGCGACAGATAAAAGATCCCTCACTTCTTGTCCAATGATATTTATGTGCTCACAGGATCCCGTTAACACCGACAGTTGTACTAAATATCAGCAGCGGATTTAAAAACTGAAAACAGAAAAAAAACGGTTAAAGCTCATGAACGACAGAGCACGGAAAAATCACCATTTTAACGAACTACTGCACACACAAGAACTGACAAAAAGCACTTTCCTTACAAATCTCCAAATAACAGATTTCGTCACTAGTGAAATCAAAAGGCCATGAGCAGAGACTGGGCAGCTCACCGGTTGGGCCAAAGACATAACGGGAAGAGAAACTGACAGAAGACAGGAAGATTTATTCCTTTATTACAACAGCATACTTTCGCAGCACAAATAAATATGTATTTTATATTCCAACAGGTGTGTATAACCTTCAGGTCTGAAAGAAATTCTGCTCTGCACATGATTAGTATTATTGGTTTTCGAAGTGTTGACCATCGTTATTACATCCCACCCAACTGTGTTAAATCGACCCGAACCGTGTTGAGCCCATCGCGAACGGACCGAGTGTTTCAGCGGGAAACAGTCTGGCGGGACACCGGCGTGTTTTCGTTTCAAAACACAAACTGGACCGAATATCCTGACCAGTCACACAGCGCCCATATTTATATACAGTTACATCGAGCCCGCGATAGTTTATGATAAACTAGTTACAACTTTGCTGCAAAACTTTTATCGCTGTGTAGCGCAGACTGCAGGTTCCTCCAAACAGACACAATGTTGCGTACACACACACACACACACACACACGTCTGCCCAGGGCTCTCACTTCCACAACGTACCCTAACCTTAATTAAACAGCACGTTAAACACGTCGTTGTTCTTTATCTCAACACCACATAATGTGTTAACCCGCCGTCACCCCCCACCGTGAGGAGTGCGGGAGTCACCCACCCTCCCGGAGCGGCTCCTGGAGGAGACCGCGGGCTGCAGCTCCTCGTCGCTGGAGAAGGTGTCGGGAGAGCCGCTGTGGTTCTGAGAGGTCAGGTTCTTCAGGTACAGGTCCACGTACACCCCCTTCCTTTGGTCGCCGTTCGGAAGCGCCACATTGTGGGCCACCAGTGCACTTTTAAGCTTGTCTTTAGTCAACACAGAGGGATCCGCAAGAAATTCCGACATGTCTGCTTCTCTTTTTTTAACAAGGGAGACGATGGCTAGCACGGCTATAATCGTTAGCCAAGTAACAGTTTATGGCATCAATGGCCATATTAAGAGCGCGAAGACTATTGGTCATGTAGGGGTAAGAACGAGCGCTCTCATTGGTGCAAAACTCCTACACGTTAAAGCGCCCATATAAAAATGTCAAAGGAACGACTTCAAGACAGAACAATCTATTTTTACTGAACTGGTGTTATATGAATATCAGCCTATAGCATTTTTGTAATAGATCATGTTAATAAATTAGAATATACGTCGTCAGTCAAAACTCAATACAACTTGTCGTATACTTTAAAAATAGTTCGATTCTTACGCTTGATGTGAATATATGCAATTTTTTCTTTTGGAAAAGTATATGGCATTAAGTACTGGTTTACGAGACTCAGATTAGCTTAACATCACAATAAAGCGCATTTTATGGTGAATCAACATTATTCCTCTCTGGCCCGATACTGGCGGCGGTTGTAGAACGCTTTAACTGGGAGTCTAAACCGGGTCCAGTGGCTGTTAGAGACCACGTGATCCATGTCCACAACAGGCCCGGCATGAAACACACTCACTTACTAGCTGCTTCCGTAGAAACACGCACACCTACCTTTCAGGTGCATTTGATACCAATATACGTACTGTAGCCCTTTGGTTAGTACACACAGGTCAGCACCGGCTGGTTTTATATGACAGGACCACTACTGGCCCCTTCTCAATACAGCAGCACACTTGTGTAGCATTCACATGGTAATGGGTGGCAAACGTCTACAAATACATTAGACACAGCAGTGACACTGCCATGGTCCCACAGTAGTGGGTGTTTAACATCACCCTGTTGCTGGTTGTTTTGTTTTCTTTTAGTCATACAAACATTCTCTGGTCAAACATGGTCTGGGGGTCAATAATTACAAATGAAATATGAATTTGTTGTGACCCACTGTCTGCAAAATGTTTTTGTTTAAAAAAATAAATGCATTTCTTCCTAAATAAACTTTTATATTTGTTTAATGATGGTATGTACTCCTTACTTTGTATTTTGCTTTTTGTTTTTTTAAAAAGAAGAACCTTGTTTATAGATCAATTTCTGTGAAACCTGGAAGCTTTACAAATACACAACTGGCTGCCATCTGCTGGCTATTTTGGCAATAAACAGCAATCACAGTGGAAATGCATCCTGGATAAATAACAGAGTCCTAAATGTGTCGACACACGTGCCTCTGAAATGAACCCTGTCCGCACTGACGGAATATGCACAGGGTTCTAAACATCATGTCACCAATGTTTTATTGACTACATGATACACCTGTCATGTTGTGACCAAACACAAACAATAGTTAAGAACTTAAGCTTTACATGTTGCTGTTCAAAAACCCCCAGTATTTAGAGGCTCACATACCGTTACACTACAAGACACTGCTGTGAACTACAACAATAGCATGGAACACGTTTCTTCTCAGGATCATTTCCACCGGGAGATCACCAAACTGAATGTCAACACTGTATTTCCTTTTCCTGAAACAAACATTTTTTGTTGTTGTTTTTTTAAAAGCACAAATTCCAAGTCAACAAAAAAAGAAGAAAATAAATGAAGTAAATGACCCAAAGTGATCACAGTGTGTGGGAACAGAACACCACGGAGGAGCCGGACGGAGACGACCCGCGTCACGAGGGAGAGTAGCTGGGGGAGTCTACAGCACCTCCCTACTCCCACGTCTGCTCCTGCCTGTGAGGCTTCTTCTGGGGGTTCCCCACACTCCCCACGGTAGGCTCAGCTCCCAGCCTCCGGGCCGTTTGAGGTGACAGTCAGATTGGCCCAGCCCTCTACAGGGGTGTGGCTGCTCTGGCCCCGCCCATCCTGAACCTCTCCGTTCCCGCCTCCCTCTCCGTGTCTCAGGCCTTGATCTCAGCCGGAGGGCAGTACAGTGCATCAGAATTCTCTGATGACAACTCCTCTGTCAAGAAACAAGCCACAGCAACTTCAGTGTTTCTGCCAACTTTTTTTGGAAGGGAAACCTACAGATTGATTTGATTGTTGCACGAGAAATGACTAAAGTGTCAAATTAGCAACATATCAAACGGTTGGAACAAAATCTGAAACTGCTAAAAGCATCATCGTATATCAAATGAAAAAGAACTACACATGCAATACGCAGTATATCTGTATTGTTGGTGGAGGTTTGCATATGAAAACAGGTTGGGTGTTCTGAGGAACTCTGGCCAGGGTCTCATTCTACAAGCTGCTCACACAACACTGACAGGCGGCTGGTGTGCAGGAACACCCGCGCTGCATTCTCTGGAGCTCACCCGGGAGCACACACTTCCACAGGCCATAGGTTTTCCCCACAGCCGTCTGCCACAACCGGAGGGTCCCGTCCTCTGAGCCGCTGGCGTACAGCTCGCCGTCTGGGCTGAAGCGTACGCAGTGCACGGGCCCAAAGTGGCCCTTGTAGGACTCTGTAAACACAGAGGGCATGTGTTTAGGATTCACGCACATGCAGGTTCAGCTACTGTAGATCACGTGGGAGGACAAGTAGAGTTACATGCAGCAAAATGCTTCTAACACACTGCAGAGACACGGCAGCCAAAGGTGCACAGTGTACTCTCAACCTCTCAGCCTCTGCCCCCCGGGCTTGCTCTTGGGAGTTTCGGTTTTTTATTCTCTGCTTTACATAATTATGAATAATAAGGAAACACTGTCAATTTTTTTTTTTACATTACAACTGACAGAACCTTACAAAAATCACAGACCCTTAATTTCATTCATGTAACCTGTACACGGATACAGACATTCTGTTGGACACAGACCAACAGAAACTGTAATGGTGTCAGTTTCTTAAGGACTACACCGTTTGTGCTCTTAAAATGGAACAGTGACTAGCTGACACCAGTTTAACATCTAGAAAGTGTTCTAAGTAAAAATGTGAAAATATGACCATGAATGAAGACCAGCAATCTGGACATGTCTGTGGGTGGAGTTAGCACTACATGGTGAGATCTGGCTAATGGTTATTGGGCGGAATTAGCACTGCATGGTGAGTCCTGGCTACCGTCTGTGGGCGGAGTTAGCACTGCACGGTGAGTCCTGGCTACTGCCTGTGGGCGGAGTTAGCACTGCACGGTGAGTTCCATGTTTGCATTTTCAGATGTCCCATGGCTCCATGCTCTTACCCATTTCCTCTTTGGTACTGTAGTCATATTTGTAGAGTTTGAAGTCGTCGCCTCCTGCCACGAAGAAGTCTTTGTCGGGATGCAGCGATGCAGAATGAATGGATGCTGGGGCATCCACGGTCTTAATCAGCTCCAACCTGGACAACAAACATGCTTACAAACTACAAATGGCAGAGTTTGTGATTTCTCTGGTAGCCATGGATACATGGGTGAGGAATTCCTTTACATTTTCTGGAATGCAGTTGTATAAGGTGTGACGGTCTACACACACCCAACACAGGCTTCACAAACCAGTTCGTTTTCATGCAACCATCATCACAGATTCCTAAGCGGACCAGTGATGTACACGTTGACTTACATGTGAGCATTGTAGAAGGCGATAGTCCTTCCGTAGGTGATGACCAGAATCTCCCCATCTGGTATGTACTCCATGCTACTGACAGACGTTTCAAATGAGAGAGTCTTCACAAGCTCCCCTGTGCTCCTGTCCCAGAGTCTGCAGAGAAGAGCAAGAGACCATGAGGAAGCCACCATCATGTTTGTCTCTGATCGTCATTTTGCATTTTTTGACCATGTGTGAAACATTCCTGACTGTCCTTAACAGCAGATATCAAAATCACTAATGTAACATAAAATGTAAGTAGCATGTCCATAAACTGCTAACGTCTTTTAAAAACATTGCAAATCTGCTCTTGCAATGCTGATCAATATTAACAGCAAAATGCATCTGCTGTGTTGTATTCGTCCAAATGTTCAAGTACAAGTTCAAGTTTAACTGTTTAGCTTGTTTGACAAGTATTATTTTACGTTGTCAAATACTCCGTTATTTAAGTGGAACATATGAACTACATTTGAACAATTGTAGTTTAAACAGAGGCATCAACAGGCACAACAACCAAGTTTTTTTTTAAACAACTAAGGAATTTGAGATGCACATTTTCCACCAGACAGCAAAGACTAGCTCACAAGAAGACGTCTGTACTATGGCAAGACAACAAAGGATAGAGCAGTGTGAACCAAGACCAGCAGAGACTCTCAAATACACAAACCACTGAAACCTTGTTCAGAGTCATAGTACAAATAAATAAATAAGTCACTGCACATTTAGCCACCAGTGTGAGGTACCGTATGGTTTTGTCGTCTGCAGCGGAGAGAATCTGTTGATCGTTGTTGCACCACAGAGCTTTCTTAATGGCAGAGGTGTGGCCCGAGATCTCCTGAGGCTCTGCAACACAAAAATGATTGTTGGCATGGAAAGAAAAAAAAAATCTGAAACATTCCCTGATGGGTGAGCTTCTGATGCAGACCAGCGCGCTCTCGCGCCCTCTCTCTCTCTCTCTCTCTCTCGAAACACAGACCAGCTCTTTTTCTCCTGAAACACAGACCGACCATCCATCCATCCATCCATCTCTCTCTCTCTCTCTCTGTGTGTGTGTGTGTGTGTGTGTGTGTGTGTGTGTGTGCGCATGTAAGAAAATTTCATGAAGCATGTTATGTAGACCAGCACGCAGGCACACACTCTCTCTCTCCCTCTGTGTGTGTTCTAGTCCATACCTGCTTCAGGCTTGCTGAGGTCATATATACGCAGCATTTTGTCATTTCCACCCGTCAAAAGACACTTACTGTCCTGTTGATATAAACACAGCACAGAGAGACACAGGAGTCAAGGGAGATCAGGACAGTGTGTTGGTTTTGCATTCATAACAAAAAACAAAATCTCTGATGTGATTACTCATGTTTTGTGATAAACTGATCACCCAGCCCTTTGATCTAGTGCTACTGTGGGACTCTATATGAGAAATCAAAACACACTGCTTGTCTTGTTTAGTGCATTTGCATGCTTTGTGTTCATACAGCCGAGATGACCAGCCTGTGATATTCCTGTCTACCACAATATCTGCAAAATCACAAGGGGACACACTGTTCCTACCTCAGGGTTCATAAGATAAAGCCATTGCAAAATAACCTTCTGCTGAAATTGAAACATGACAACCCCACATGTTCACCACACCATTCTCTTTGTACATGTGGACACAAACGGGTGTAGCCAAACTAGCTGCATAAACTCCCAATGCATTATGAACAGTGTTTCTATGAGGGAAGTTCAGTGGTGACTAGGGCTGCCATGATTAGTCGACTAGTCACGATTATGTCGACTATTAAAATAGTCGACGACTAATTTAATAGTCGATGCGTCGTGTTTGTTTTTTTTTCTCTCCATACTGCTGCGGTCGCGTCTGCCTTTCTGTCGCTAACGCACATGCGCAGTAGTGGAAACCGAGGTAGACAGTGGACGACATCCCAGGACATTATACAGACTGGTATCATGGCTACCCGGCTACGGAACTCAAAAGTGTGGGATCATTTTCCGTAACCGGGTTCCGAAACACGTGCAATATCTGCAAGGCAGAACTTTCCTTCCACGGCAGCACAACCGCGATGTACGAGCACCTGAAGCATGTTGTGACAATGATGAAGAGGGACCGTCATCTCTGTAATCTAAATCGCTAGTTAGCTGCTAACGTGACCGTAAACAGAGCGTTAACTTTGTACTTACTTATCGTGGTAACTGTAAAAGTTAACATTAGTGATGGCGATTTGTTTCATTAGCTTTAGCACGCATTCGTGTGTTTTCTGTAACGTCAGTGAGACCAAAACTTTATTTTTGTGAATAATTCCTTAGTTTCAGGTACCTACCTAATTTGATTTATATGTAGCTACGTTTGATGCCAGAGACAAATGAAAGAAAGAAAAACCTAAAAAAATTCTTTATTAATGTATTTATTTTTGCGTTGTTTAAGCCAGTGCCTTATACTTATTTTAATAATTGTTGCAACAAGTTGCATATTTCATTAAAGGTTTAATGAACTATGATCTTAATTGTTTTTATTTTTAGCTGAAATCTAATGATTATATAATAGCAGTTGCATTCTAGTGTGATAAGCTGTATGTTTTATATTCAATTAACGCACAATCCGATTAGTCGACTAATCATAAAAATTAATCGGTGATTAGTCGACTATAAAAATAATCGTTTGTGGCAGCCCTAGTGGTGACTGTATGTTACCAAAATTATCCTTCATATCCTAATCTTCATGGCAGAGTCAGTGTAAACACTCAACTGAAAATCTGTGTTTAATTTATTAATGGATATCACAGGCTCATAACATGCTGTATATATAATGTACTGTGTGTAGGGAGGGGCAGAGGAAGTGTGTGTGGGGACATTACCTGCGTGAAGTTAACACATTTCACAATGTGCTTGTGCGCCAGTGTGAGGAGCTCATCGCCTGTCACTGCGTCCCACACTTTCCTGTACAATACGACAAAGACGAACGGTGGTACTAATCCAACAGCAACAGGTCACACGTCACCTCTCTCTGTAAGGAGCTGCTGCCCGACCCATTCACCTGATGTCAGTGGACCTCCACACTGTTCAACCCCCACCTTACAGATGCATTACATTACATTAACAACCTTTAGCTGCCACCTTTATCCTAATTTGAACTATTATTGGTTAAGGGCCTTGCTCAGGGTGCCAACAGTGGCAACTTTGTGGTGGTTTGAACTGGCAATTTTCTCATCCCTATTCAAGAATCCTATTCCTATCTTATTCTCACCCACCGCTCTATGGCTGCCGCGTGACTTACGCTGAGAAATCGGCTGCTGCAGTAGCTGCTTTAGTTGCCTCCTTGTTTAAGGTGGCCCCCCAGACAGCACCTTTATGACCCAAGAACGTCCCAATCCAGTCCCCCGTGTCCCCCTGACGCAGCATCGGTTTGCCATCTGCAAAGGCCCGAAAAGGGAAGACATCTACTGGTTAAAACCTTTACCACCACTCACTTGATACCCAAATATATCCATGATTAAACTCCCACCGATACCTAGACAAGAACATTTACACGTTACAGTAAAGCACAACACTCTAAGATATGCATATGAAGACCTACCTTTACAAGCACTGATGAGGAAATAGCCGTACGGGGTTATTCCACTGAACGCCAGATCTACCACAGGCCTGGTGTGGCCGGAGCAGGTGAGAGGAGTTTGTCTCATAGCCATTCTGGATGGTAAACCTAGCGGAATGACAGGTCGAACAGCCGTTAACGTGGAACATATCGGCCTGTCCAACACGAACATTTACAAACAGCTTGCAAGCGAACCATATTAACCTAATCGGTATTTTATGTTGAGAGTTTAAAATGAACAAGTCAGTACAATCATGCTGAATTTATCAAGCTATTAAACCAGGTGAAAAGTGTATATTGGCTAGATAGTTAGCCGTTAGCTAGCCAGCTAACTCTTTAGCATACAGGTAAAGGTAGCTAGCCATTCAGTGGATAGCTAAGTTAGCTAGCTTGATACCTTGTACGAGAATTGGCAAAGGACTTAGTGATACAGCTAAGCTCAGTTACTTAGAGAGCGCTATGTACCGAGAGAGAGAGAGAGAGAGAGAGAGAGAGCTGCTGTCCTAGTAGTTACCACACAGCGGGTGAAGCGCGAGGCAGGCTAGTTCTTCACCCGTACGCCGGACGGCTCGCTACGACAAATATTGGGCACGGACAGGAAGCTGCGCGTGTTCCACAGATCTGTATCCGACTCTGAACAGGGACGCCGGACGAAAGTTCCTGCCGAAACGAGCACAAAGTGTGTTTTACACTTAACAACAACACGTGTTGGTCGCTTAGCGATGCTTTTGAATGTCAACAACAGTCATGGGTCGAAATCAATACGTTCAGCACCAATATTTCCTTTTTTAATCCTCACATAAAACAGTTACGGTGAATTTTATGTTTTTAGATTATTACTATTTAATTAAATGTCCTGAATATGTATTTAACGGGGAGAAATGCCGATATCTGTGTAAATTAGGAACTAACTTCCGCCTCCTGCTTCTCCGCGCCGCACACCTCATTCTGCCCGGGGCTGCAAGTCTCTGGTTGCTACTGCGGCGTGCTGGGTTAGATTTAAGCCTACGTGTTCCTGTAGCAGGTGTCCTTTGAACTTTTTATTCATTTCACGTATTTGATATACTCCAAATTTACAGATGATATGAGAAATAGTTTATTGGCTATGGTAACAGGCTTAATAACAACTGAACACATTTTACACACTCGTGATAATAATAGCCGAACTGTTAACGGTATCGGTGTTGACTGAGTATTTCTGAATATCGAACTGAAAATAAATTCAGAAGCATCGCCAAAGTCTACATCAAACATCTGTCCACAAACTGAATACATTATATATGTAAAACTCGTTACTTTTTTTAAGATTCAAACTACATGTTCATATGCATAACCTATTAACCTTCATCTATATTAAAATTAACCGTAACCTGGCAATCCATAACCCGTAAACAGACTGCTACAGTGGGAAAAGTAAATTCGCGCCAGCTAAATATAATTACTTCGTAAACCAAAAAACTCTATCGCAAATGAATGAGTCATAAGTCCCGGCGTGCACCGCGCGGTCTCCTACAGCAGGAGGTGGAGGAGGTGGTGGATGAGGAGGCGTAGCCGCGCTGCAGTACAACTCCACTGCCTCAAACTCGCACGCCACAGCACAAGATCGCAGTCGCGGAAATCTTCGGCACAAGTGTCTCCTCACCGAGCCCACAAGCGTTCAGATGGCCAACTACATCCACGTCCCCGACGGCGCCCCGGTGGTTCCGAAGTTGAACGTCACGGTGGACGAGCACGACTACAGACCCGGAGCGCTGGAGCTGATCCAGCAGATCAGACCCGACTGGAAACCAGCAGAGGTCAAAATGAAGGTAATTCTCTCGCGGTTTATCGACGTGAACTCAACTGATCCTCGCACCGGTACCGCGAATAAACCACAGTGTCCGTCCGGCCCGTTTGACGCTGGTTATATAAACGCCGCCGGGCGCGTTTGGGCCAGTTCGGAGTCACCAGATAGCTGCGTCACCAGTGTGCAAATGCCCTGCTGGTGAACCAGAACCAGCGCAGAACCAGCGCTCCCACCCGCCGCGGCAGCGCCGCATGCTGCGTGGCGCTCCGCTCGGTTCCGAACACCTGGACCGAATATGGGCCGACACGCATCTGACGTGTGGGCGCTACGGCCACATATGAGCGCTGTTCTCCACGCAGGGGCTCGTAGGAAGTTCATGTTTCCTATATTCGTCGAATTGCCAGTTAGGAGGTCGGCGGTCTACTTTCCTCTAATATCACAGCGATCGGTGTAGGAGTGGTTACACGTGAAGCTGGTTCTGGTGCTGGATGAACGCAGCATGCTGCAGTTGTGCTCGGAGACGACCGCAAATAAAACGACGAGATGAAACGAACACGAAATGTTAGGAGTGGGAAGTGGCGTGAACACGCGATAACACGGCCTAAATGCGCGTGCCTGAGGGTGCGCGGCTCTTCAGTCATGGCTCTAAGAGAATTGTCTCAAATATGTGAAAAACTGTTATGTTTTTAGATGTTATTGTACATATTAGCTGTTATTGTAAAAAGCTAACTTAAAACATGTTCTGATAGCAGTATAGACTAGATGTGTTTTGAAAACTACTGGAACTAACTAAATGTACTTTCTAATATCTAAAAGTTACCTAACTTAAATGTATTACAACATAATAGATATCTTATTACTCAGAGATAAATGATTATTGTATTCAGAATTAAAAAAAATCCCCCAAAATATATAATGATTCATAATGCTTTCAAGGACAAACTTATTTCCCTTTTATTTGAATGACAAGCATCCTTGCAAGGATGGTCAAAGTAACAATAGACTGTCGTATTTATCTAAAAGAAACCCAGACCTGCCCCTCCAGTCCGGCAGGTTCTCTTCAGCTGGGGTTAGAGGTTTTCTCCTCATGTCACTGGGCTTTTTTGCATATCTACTAAATCATGAAGTGCCTGTTCATGTAAAGCAGTTCCCTGCCTAAATTAATCTTGAGTATCATTCTGCTTAAATTCAGCATAAGTACTACTGACTTCATCTTCAAACCAGACATGAGAGCACAGTTTTAGAGAAAAAATAATTGGTATTCAGTGCACCCTGGCCAGTTTAATTCATTCTGAAATAGAGATTTATACAGTCAAACTTGTGCAAATACAATTCAGTTAGTAATTAGTTAAAATTATTAGTTTTTTAGTTATTGAATTCACTTTTATAATCAACAAATGAGCAATTTATTAGTTTGCATTACTAGCTAGTATTTCTCCCTAGTCTCAGTCAAGGATGTTTTGAATAGTTTGCATTAAGATTTGTTTCCTTGTTTAAGAAGGTGGGGTGTAATCTCTGCATACATAATGGACTAAGGGGGCGTGTCTTTTATAGATCTGGTTTTTTGCTTATGGTTAAATCAATGTGGGGCACCTGGGACACACCCAAGTCTACTGACTGGGTCAAAAGGAAAATTCTTGACAATCTCTCTTTTTCATCAACCATGAACAGTCCGATCGGAGCAGGAATGATCGTTTGGATCTGCTGTACAGGAGATGGCAGTGTGAGCATGTGACCCTGACTAAGCGCATCACGCCCCTTTGTGGCAGAGGTGGATTCCAAACACGAGCCCTATGGTCCCATTTTGGAGTGAATAGAAGTGAATGGAATGGCCTAAATGGCGCCCCCTAGTGTATGCTGGTTGTAGACAGCTGTGGTGATAGGGTGGATGATTCCTAGTATGTTAATGCTAAGATATGGTGTTGGGTCCTGACTACAGCTGTTTAAAAGAACAACATCCAATTGGTTTATTTATTTACTTTTTAAAAGATTGATGGACCTGTTTTCTCTTGCACGTTTAGCAGACATGTCCACAAGGGAGCACTGAATGGCACTTCAGATCACTGAAGTGTTTGTGTCACCTTTGTCATTGGTTACACTTGGCTGGCATTAGTTCAGCATTGTTTGGCTGAGTGGTATTAGTACACGTATTGAGGAATGTTGCTTTGCAGTGTTAATCCATCCATTCATAAGTGTTCTTTGTTTTATGGCCAAATCTTTATGCACTCTCATACATGCACACACACACACACACACACACACACACACACACACACACACACACACACAGGAGTCTAGGGAAGCTAAGGAAGTTATCGTCTAGCCTTTGATAGATGATATCACCTGGCCTTGACCTGATGGAATACAGCCTCTTAGCCCTCCTACCCTTCCTTACTGGAAGGATGTAGGGATGAATCCTAAATAGTGTGTGTGTGTGTATGGGTGTGTGTGTGAGAGAGAGAGAGAGAGAGAGAGAGAGAGAGGGAGAGAGAAAGAGAAAACTGTAACCTCCAAACTGCTGCTGAAAGGAATCAAGTTAAGAGTTAAAAACCCCCTCTGAAAACCTTGTTCCTTCATTGTGCTTAGTAGTTTGTCCCAACAAGAAATCCTCTCTAACAACCCCCAGCTGTTTTAATGTTAGTTTGTGAGTTCAAAAAGTGAGAAGTACTTTCTTTACGTCACCTTAATCCATACAAGTGGCTACAAAGAAATAAAGAATAAAAAAAGAGTAGTGATAGAGTAGCGTTTAATAGCTGCCACTCATCAGTCAGAACTCCATCAATCATTAAATGTGGGAGAGTTGATTAACTAGCATGACTTCAACCTGAAGAAGATAGTGCTGTTTCTTTCCCCTTTTAAGGCAACATGATACATGTTCACTCATTCAGCTTTGACACAATATGTTTCATACCTTTCTTTGTGGACTGACAAATGCTTCTTGTTCAGAGGCACGTAATATTTGAAAGATAGCTATCTAGAGCCCACTAACCAAACTACACTTTGTAAGAAGTTCAAGGACTCCATCTAAAGCACCAAAACATTAAGTTTGGACATTTGAATTCAGAATGTCCCAAGAAAAGCTGTTAGTCACAGTCTGGTACGAAATTAGATATTAAAAAGGCTGGGCAGATATCAGAGCACACCGCTGTTCTTTCTCAGGACCAGAATCATATGACACTGAATGTGATGCCTGAATTAAAACATCTTTCGTCTCCTGTTGAGCAAATGAAAAACATGAATTTGCATCTGATGCTGTTTAAAAGGTTTTTACCTTTTATGCATTTGGCACACTTATCCAGAGCTTGTGTGTCTTGTCCAAGAACTCTTATCGGAACACTCTAGAACACTTGCCCAAACGGGGTTTGAAGCCCTGTCCCCCCTCAGGGATGGCAGGATTGCTACTCACTTCACTAGACCAACCACACACGCCAAAGTTCACAAGGCCAAGATCATATAAACACAAAACCTCTCCGTACCTAAAACATAGTAACAAAATGAGACTAGGCAGGTGCACATGAGGCCATCTTCCTCAGTGAAGGAGAGTGATGAAAACGAGCTGAGCTGTGTGTGTGAGGAGGTTTGGTGTGTGTGTGTGTGTGTGTGTGTGTGTGTGTGTGCAGAAGAACTTTGCTGTTATCAGGTCTTCAGTGGCCCAAGGCTTCTGAGGAATTAAGTTTTTTTTCTTTTCCTGAATCCAAACAAGACTTTGAGTAGCTTTGCTGATGAAGCATATGCTGATAATTTTTATTTCTGTTAATGCATGTGCGTACGTGTGTGTGTGTGTGTGTGTGTGTTCTTATTGTGATTCTTGAACTTCAGTTGATCCATAGTGCCAGCGTTTGTGTTGGGGTAAAGGTAGTTCAAGTATGTGTGTGTGTGCGTGTGTGCACATACACAGTGTCTTTGTGTTCAGTCTTAGTTTCATGAGCCGTGTGTTTGATGTCCTCACTCTTGTTCTTGAGTAGAGACGTTCTACTTTCATCAGTCAAAATGATAGATTATGTCCAGCATGTCTGCCTTCTTATTTATTTATCTTATTTTGCTTCTAAAACCCACAATGGTACTTTTTCGTATCAGCTAATGTCAATAAGATATTTAGTATCATACTGGCTCATAAAAAATAAACCTTTATCAGCAGTAATGTTTATTAAGTTGAAGAGTCACACCAGTGCTATAGATGATTATCTAGCTTGCTGGTTACAGCTCCAAACTAGTTCAGTGAGCTTGACCAGTCTCTGGGGTTTCTTCCTGTCTCTGCAGACGTTCACAGATGGCATTACCAACAAGCTGATTGGCTGCTACGAGGGCAGTGTCCTGCAGGATGTGGTCCTGGTGCGTATATACGGCAACAAGACCGAGTTATTTGTGGACCGCGAGAACGAAGTGAAGAGCTTCCTGGTTCTCCAGGCCCACCGCTGTGCTCCACGACTCTACTGCACCTTCAACAACGGCCTCTGCTACGAGTTCCTGGAGGGCATGACCCTGGAGACTGAGCACATCCGTAGTCCTTCCATATTCAGGTAAAGAACGAACACGGCCCTGAACCGCACAACACGGCCCTGAACCGCACAACACGGCCCTGAACCGCAGCCTACCAGCCTGGGCTGGTTCAGAAGCAGGCCTGCCACTTGGGTGTCTGATTTCCCAGAGAGCTCTGGGCTCATGAAGATGTTGTGTTAATTTCCTGTGAGCTGAAGGTACAACCTCCTTTGCAACACGATTCTTGTGCTCACACTAAACCTTGCAGGCCCCGGATCACGGATCCTGTTCCCTTCCTGCCAGGCTTGTGGAGAGAACTGAAAGCCTTTAGGGCATTTAAAAAATGAAGAGAAAAAAAAAAGTAAAAACCAAACAAAAGGCTGCCCATGTGTTAACGTAACCATAGTAACCATCACTAGACCCTAGAACACGGAGACCTTTTTAGCTCATGTGTTTTATTGGCCTTTTTTTGTTTTTTGCACCAGGCTGATTGCACGACAACTGGCGAAGTACCACGCCATCCACGCCCACAACGGCTGGGTGCCACAGTCGGACCTGTGGCTGAAGATGGGCAGGTTCTTCTCCCTTGTCCCCGCCCACTTCGAGGATCCAGTCAAGAACCAGAGGTGAGATCCGGTTGGAAGCAGCCTGCGAGTCTTGTGACTGGTGGTGTTCCTGTTTGAGTTGGTGTGTATACTTGCAGTGGCTCTAATCCAGAGCAACCGATGTGTTTATCTGCATGACTGTACACGTGCTCTCTGGGAGTCTAACGCCCTGATGTTGTGATCTTTGTGATCTTGGAATTTGTGACCTTGATCTCCTCACATTACCACAGGCAAGCTACACAAAACTCACAACAGGTGATCTCGTGGATCACCTGTTGTGAGTTTTGTGTATCTTGCCTGTGACGAGGTGGGTGGGGTGTGATCTTTGAGTTTTAACTGGTGCTGTGGGTCGTGTCCCAGACCTGCTCCTCACACAAACACCAGAGCAGCACATAGTTCCCCCCACCCCCAATAATATCTCCCATTACTTCACATTTAGTTATGTTTTTGTAAGGAAAAACCATTCTGTTGTGAATGTTTCTATCTACAGTTGTTGTCATTACACATTAAATTATTGAAAAAAGTTAGTCATTAATATTTAAATATGACCAACTTAAATACTTGTTCTTTTCACACTGAACAATACTAATGAGAGTAATAATACTCCACATGTTCCCACTTTTGTTAGTAATTATTGTTTTCTTGTTCTCACAATGGAAGAGGTTCCATGTTTGTTTTAATCCACATCTTCCCATTTTGCTATGGCAACTGCGTTTCCTTGACGAGTACGTCTGCCTTGTCCATCAGTGTTTGTGTTTGTGTTGCTGCTGTTTGGCTGTGCGGTGTCTCCACTTGACACTTGTTTTGTAAAGAGGAGGCGTGACGTTGATCTGATTGGCTGTTATGGAGGCCTGCCTAACCAAACCTGCGGATGCATTCAGACAAACCGGTCCTGAGAAACGTAAACAACATTTGTGTCACACCCACGTCTTTTGTCTTTAGGAATGTGTTTCAGTAAACGAGTGATCTGAGTGAGATATTAGGTACTACGTGACACATGCGGATGCAAACGTGACATGCTAGACACTGGAGTGTGAGGGACTAGGGCCTGTACACCTGAGTGTGAGGGACTAGGGCCTGCACACCTGAGTGTGAGGGACTAGGGCCTGTACACCTGAGTGTGAGGGACTAGGGCCTGCACGCCTGAGTGTGAGGGACTAGGGCCTGCACGCCTGAGTGTGAGGGACTAGGGCCTGCACACCTGAGTGTGAGGGACTAGGGCCTGCACGCCTGAGTGTGAGGGACTAGGGCCTGTACACCTGAGTGTGAGGGACTAGGGCCTGTACACCTGAGTGTGAGGGACTAGGGCCTGCACGCCTGAGTGTGAGGGACTAGGGCCTGTACACCTGAGTGTGAGGGACTAGGGCCTGCACACCTGAGTGTGAGGGACTAGGGCCTGCACACCTGAGTGTGAGGGACTAGGGCCTGTACACCTGAGTGTGAGGGACTAGGGCCTGCACACCTGAGTGTGAGGGACTAGGGCCTGCACACCTGAGTGTGAGGGACTAGGGCCTGCACGCCTGAGTGTGAGGGACTAGGGCCTGCACACCTGAGTGTGAGGGACTAGGGCCTGCACACCTGAGTGAGAGGGACTAGGGCCTGCACACCTGAGTGTGAGGGACTAGGGCCTGTACACCTGAGTGTGAGGGACTAGGGCCTGCACGCCTGAGTGTGAGGGACTAGGGCCTGCACGCCTGAGTGTGAGGGACTAGGGCCTGTACACCTGAGTGTGAGGGACTAGGGCCTGCACGCCTGAGTGTGAGGGACTAGGGCCTGCACGCCTGAGTGTGAGGGACTAGGGCCTGTACACCTGAGTGTGAGGGACTAGGGCCTGCACGCCTGAGTGTGAGGGACTAGGGCCTGCACACCTGAGTGTGAGGGACTAGGGCCTGCACACCTGAGTGTGAGGGACTAGGGCCTGCACACCTGAGTGTGAGGGACTAGGGCCTGCACACCTGAGTGTGAGATTTGCATTGATATTTTTTAAACTGCTGTGTGTGTGTGTGTGTGTGTGTGTGTGTGTGGGACATCAGGCTCAGCAGGGAGGTGCCTACTCTCCCCCACCTGCAGGA
Source organism: Brachyhypopomus gauderio (assembly GCF_052324685.1). NCBI lineage: Eukaryota > Metazoa > Chordata > Actinopteri > Gymnotiformes > Hypopomidae > Brachyhypopomus > Brachyhypopomus gauderio. The sequence goes on along the minus strand of NC_135215.1, from coordinate 9,251,800 downwards.
GGAGCTGTTGTGGTTGCAGCAGAATCTCTCCCAGCTGGCATCGCCTGTCGTGCTCTGTCACAACGACCTGCTGTGTAAAAACATCATCTACAACCCAGCGGGAGGTGAGTCCCAGTCCCCTCCCCACCCCCTCACACACCACGCCCCTCTATTGACCACACCCCCTCACACACCACGCCCCTCATATGACCACGCCCCTCCCCACCCCCTTGTCCTGCTGGAGGTAGGCCTGGTTTTTACTTTTCTTCACTTGTGATCATCGTTAAACACCCTATTAAAGGGTCTTGTTTCCCCCCAATCATTTCTTCTAAGGGTCTGGGAGATTTGCTGCCAAAAGCTGTTTTTTTTTTCTTCTTTCTTTTGGGTGTGTGTGTGTGTGTGTGTGTGTGTGTGTGTGTGTGTGTGTGTGTGTGTGTGTGTGTGTGTGTGTGTGTGTGTGTGTGTGTGTGTGTGTGAGTGAGTGTTTAAAGCAGCACATGTAAGCTCTTGGTGCCTTCAGGAATGTTGATGTTGTTTTTGTGTGATGCTGTGTTTGCCTTTCTGTGTTCATGAACCTGTGAGCAGTAACCGAGCCGTCTGCTTGCTGGCGCAGCAGTGGCTCTTGGGAGGCGAGCGCGCGGTGCATCGTGGGCCGCGTTGCGTGTAAGAGTGTGTACTTGCGCGTAAGAGTGTGTACTTGCGCGTGGCTGCTCTCACAGACAGGCTTTCATACGGAGGAAGATGGTGACACTGACTATGCGTGCAAAACCACCTCCAGCTAACATTAACCCTGCAGTGTGGGGGGGAGGGGGGGGGTTAACATGAATACTGTCTTTTTCACTCGACACTCTCCTCACCACAGAGAGGAAGAGAGGGAAAAAGACAGACAGACAGAGAGAGAGAGAGCGCGAGAGAGAGAAGAGTGAGTTGCGCAACACGAAGCTTTTGTGTTTTTATTCTTTCTTTCTGTCAGTCAGGAGCTTTTTGTGTAGCAGTGAGGTTCCACCTGTGCAAGATTACCACGTCGTTTGCATAAGGACTCGAAGCCATTGTCTCACTGGTACTCTCCTGGACCAATGGGGAGGCAGTGTGGTGGGGGGGCGTGTCAGGGGTGGGGAGGAAGGCGCTCGGTCCTTGAGTCTCTTAAAGGGGCAGTGGCAGAGGCCCCTCTGCAGTGAAGCTGTGTGTGTTCTGTGACAGATGTGAGTTTGCCCCAAATCTCTTCATCTGCTGCACAGGCCTATAGCCACTGACTGGAGCAGTTCTGTGTGTCCAGCTAGGACGCCAACGGGCCCGGTAACCATCTCACGTGTCTTTTTCTGTAGACCAACACTTCTGTCTACTGTCACTGAGTTTTTTTTTTTTTAAACACATGGTAAAGCTGTAGAATTAGACTGCAGGGTTAGCTCAGGTGCACATACAGGCATCTCACTTACTCGCCGCAGGTGCACATTTAGCCAAAGAAACAGTTCTGAAACATTACAATTAGCAGACTTCTTAATAAATATACTGTAATGAAGGAGTAAGGGTTTGTATTTTGAACTCTGTTTCCTCACCAGACTAACAGTCCTGACGTAGTTTCTTTGCTCAGCCACTAGGGGGTGGTGTTATTTTCCTCCCACTGCTTCTTTTGGGTTTTTTTTTCTTCTGCATCGCTACACTCTCCTTTTAACACATCTCATGGTTATGCTTGCTTTAACATTATTACATTAACACTAACATTGATGTGCAACATTCTCTCCATTTACATATTTTTCTAATCTTTTTATGTTAACATACCTTTTAACATGCCTTCTAATAGCCTTTTAGCTATTTATTTCTTGTTTGTTGTTTTTTTTTGTTTTGTTTTTTTGCTTGATGTGTTGCTAGTTAACATTATTCCTGGAGGCTGCTAAGAGGTTGCAGTTCTAGTCATCTTCTTCTTGGCTCTTCTGGGTTCGTAAAGGCGTGGGAATCTAGTCAACGCCTGGTTCTCTTGGCTCTGAGTCCACAGTTCATTGCAAGTTGCAATATTTTCAAAAGGGGAGGGAGGGGTGGCTGGGGGTAAATTATCTAAAACTCACCACTATCATGAAAATTTGGATTTCTCAACACATGCTTGCAGGTCATGACCTTTAGCCTGTCATAGTCCCTCTGTGCATGCGCATGTCTGAGTGTCTGGACCTGCATCTGGTACTGAGACGTGCTCACTTGCGTTTCTCTTTTCAGAACACAAACCCTTACTCCGACTACCTGTCCCACGGGACTAGTGATTTTAGAGCTCAGCTGTATGCCCAGGTAGTTTCAGTGTTGGTTTGCTAATGCGTAACTTTGATGTGTAGGGTTTAGGAAGGGATGAGACCACACACCCATGTCATCTTCTAAATACCCCTTCATTTGTTTGCCCTCCCCAGGAAATGTCAAATTCATTGACTACGAATATGCTGGATACAATTATCAAGCCTATGACATTGGGAACCACTTCAATGAATTTGCAGGTAATTTCACGGAAGGGTATGTAGAGGGGCAGATCTCACGCGGTTGTAATTGGCCTCGTGCGCGTTGAGGTGGCTCTTCAAAAGATGGTTCTGATGCTCCGGTGGGTGTGGCTTTGTTTTTGACTGACAGGTCTGAACGAGGTGGACTACAGCCTGTACCCGGGGCGGGGGCTGCAGCAGCAGTGGCTCAGGGCCTATCTGGAGGCGTATAAGGACTATAAAGAGCAGAGCACCCAGGTGTCTGACAGGGAGGTGGAGGTGCTCTACGTGCAGGTCAACCGCTTTGCCCTGGTGAGCATTCCCATTCAGCAGCCTTTGATGTTGTAACCATGGCGAAAGGACTGTAGGCGGTGCCAGAGGCTGCCCTTTGCCCCGCCCTTGCTCGCCTGGAGGAATCTTTAAATTACAGTAAATTACAGTGTCTGAACTGACATGAACAGGAACTATGCAGGAGCACTGGCATAGTTTTGACATGACAACACAGGTCTGTCTGAGATCACACGCTTCAAACACTTTGAGGTAAACTGTACAAACGCTCTTGGCTGTGTGTATGTGCCTACGTGCTGATGGGCATGCATGCACAAACATGCGCTCACACACACACACACACACACACGTGTGTCTGCGTGTGTGTGTTTCACATGTCTGTTGAGCCTTGGTCTCGCCCTTTTGCTTTCTAAGAAATGTAATGGGACTTTGTGTTTCCTTCATGAAGAGGAAAACTAATGAGATTGCGGCGAAAATGAAAAGCAGGTTAGTTGAACACCAGCAGAGTGAATGAACAGCGTCACCTGCAGGTAGATACACACTGCGTTCAGCGTTCACACTCGCAGGAAATGATTAGTTCACTCTGCTCCATCAGCGACAACACTTAACAGATACAGTAGTGGGAGGAGCAGACACGTGCTTCACTTAACAATGCTGGTTTGTTGTAGCCTTTAACTTGATCTCCCTCTCCTTCTCTCTCTCTCTCTCTCTCACACACACACACACACACACACTCCTCTTTCTTTTCTCTCTCACACGCACACATGCCCTTTCTTTTTTCTCTATCTCTCTCTCTCTCTCTCTCTCACACACACTCTAGGCATCCCATTTCTTCTGGGCCCTGTGGGCTTTGATTCAGGCTCAGTATTCTACAATTGACTTTGATTTCTTGGGGTAAGAACATCTCTAAACAAGTATATTATTATTTGCAGTTAAGCAAATATTTTACTTTAATGTAGTAACATTTATTTGTTTCTTTTTAAAGATATGCAGTTCTTCGCTTTAACCAATACTTCAAGATGAAACCAGAGGTCACGGCGCTGAACCTTCCAGAATAATCTTTCATCTCATTATTTGTGCTACTCTCCAGAGAATGGCTCCCTCTGGTGGACATGGGCAGTACCAACCAAACTGTTCTGTCTGCAGATTTAATGCTGCACTTACCAGACTGAACACATTATTCTAGGAAACACACAAATGAATCTCTGTCCAGCGTCTCCTCCTCTTTTAGTTATGTGGACAAGCTGGGACTGGCAGTGTCCTTGGTTTACGACTGTATGGGACCTGACAGCACCACTAAACTATGAAGTACACCATACACAAGGGTTCTTGCTGGTAGCTGCTCTGCTAAAGAGTACAGGCTGGTGGTCTTTCATTTCCAGTCCTTGCTTGACTCTGAATGGTAGAAAGGACTGGGACCATCGGTCAGATCAGAGACCAAGCTACCCCCCCCCCCCCCCCCCCCCCCCCCCCCCCAAACTACTCAGTTTTACGGTGATCTGCACAGCTGTAGCTGAAATACCACCTGGGTGGCTTTTCTTAAATTTTTGTTTCCGAATACCATTTCCTGTCACTGTGAAACCACATTACATGTTCACAAAGTGAAACTGTGTCATTTCAGAAACTGTTCCGTTCAGTTGCTTAGAGTAGAAATAGGGATTTTTTTTTTACGTGCGCACCGCTGTCATCTTGGGGATGAAATCTGCACCAAAGTGCTAAGGCTTTTTGTGTAATAATGCACATTGTATGATTACTTTTACGCCGATCTGAGCAGTTTGTACAGGTTTGTTTGCACGTTTGTTGTGAAGTATTGGTGTATGGCTCCTTGCACCCGTGTAGTCGTTTGGCCTTAACCAGGAGCCCACAACCAGAACCAGCTTAGATGCAGCAGGACTGTTGTGTAGCAGTCGAGGGATTTTGAGATCATGGACAAATATTGATCCTAATACTGCTCCGAAAAGCAAACGCACTGGCCTCGAATTAAAGATGCTGTAAGTGACTTTTTAAAGTATATTAAAGTAAACATTTAAAGTCAACTATTTACATTCTGATGGCAGACATTTTAGTAATAGCTATGGTGAAATGTCTGTGATTGTCCTGGGATTTACGGTTAGTTAGCATCTAAACATTTGAACACAATCCAGACACTAATCGTATACTTAGCAACTCAGAGTGGGACTAGTGTGTGTCTCTGGTAGGAGTGGCTTTGGTGAAAGATTTGAAATACGGGGTGGGATTTAGTTCTTTGTTGGTGAAATCTGGCAGATGTTAGAACTTTAAAATCAATTTACAGCATCTCTAAGACCTGTCTTGCACTAAAACAAATGCTATCTGGATCGAATTCGTGATTTGAGAGTTTCTTTTTCATTCTTTTTTTTTGGTCCAATTCAAAAATTGGATCTTTTTATTTCTTGGTCTTAGAGACCATTGCCAAGCTCCTCACTTCCCTAATTATTTCTTTACCATCTTCACAACTGGCTGTGGTGTACTTATAGATACTGTGAATCCCAGATCTCTCTACATAGACCTGTTTGTAAATGTACAGACCACCAGGTAGACACAGACCTGTGTGTAAATGTACAGACCACCAGGTAGACACAGACCTGTTTGTAAATGTACAGACCACCAGGTAGATACAGACCTGTTTGTAAATGTACAGACCACCAGGTAGATACAGACCTGTTTGTAAATGTACAGACCACCAGGTAGATACAGACCTGTTTGCAAATGTACAGACCACCAGGTAGATACAGACCTGTTTGCAAATGTACAGACCACCAGGTAGATACAGACCTGTTTGCAAATGTACAGATCACCAGGTAGATACAGACCTGTTTGCAAATATACAGACCACCAAGTAGATACAGATCTGTTTCTTAATGTACAGACCACCAGGTAGACACAGGCCTGTTTATAAATGTACAGGCCACCAGGTTTATACAAACCTGTTTAAAAATGTACAGACTAACAGGTAGATACAGACCTGCTTGCAAATATACAGACCACCAGGTAGATAGACCTGTTTGTAAATGTAGACCATCAGGTTTATACAGACCTGTTTGTAAATGTACAGACCACCAAGTTTATACAGACCTATTTGTTAACGTACAGACCACCAGGTTTGTACAGATCTGTTTGCAAATATACAGACCACACAGCTACATGTTTCTTAGACATCAGAACTTGATCAGGTTTGTAATCATGTGTCTTTTTTAAGTAGTGCAGATATATGCTCTAAAACAAATGCATATGTTCTCTGAAATCACTTGGAAGCAAGAAGGTTGGTGTGAATAGCTGGACAGACGTCTCTGTATATCTCTCTAGTGCTGTTGGGATGTTGGGTAGTCTGTTGAAACTGATGCAATACTCCTGACAGACACTTTGTACAGGAAATACCCCCTGCCAGCCTCCACTACCATGTAGTATGTGTGTATATGTACATCTTAAGATAAATGTAATATCTTTGCTTGTGTCTTGTTAACTGTACAAATGTGAGTTTCCATTTTTTTATGAAATACTGTCAAATAACATTAGTTACCTGCAAAATGATGAAAATGTGGGATATGGGGTTGCATTTTAGTTTCTGTATTTACATCTTCTGAATAAAAGTAAAAGTCTAATGTATCCTGTTTTTTTCTGTCTACTGACGGCGCAGGAGGCCTGCCTCGTTCCACACAGTGCGTCGGAAGTGATTGAAAAACGATAAGGTTGCAATATTAATGTAAAAGAAAAATCTAGTTTTCATACAGCACCCACTTTTATAATTAATGTCCTGCCCGAATTATTCACAAACTAGAGTAATTCTACTGGTAAAACGGACAATTCATGCCCTCGTCTTGTTTTGCTGATAAGTGTTTTACGAAGGGGAATAATTACGGCGGCGTCGCAGCGCTGTCTCTAATTGAATTAGCTGAGCCCCTCTAGCGCTGTACACCGAGATTCACTGCAAAATTCAATATATTTTATTCACGCCTCAATATATATCAATTTCACAAAGGTCAAATTGCAGCCAATTTTGTCTTAAATAATTATATTCAAATACAAAAATAATAATATTTGCGCTTCTCTCTCTGTCCCTCTCCCACACCCATGGGATGATATAAACCGGAACATCGCTTGGCAGTAGGTGGGTTAGAGCCTCGCGTGGGATCAGCTACAACCCACGGAGACTCAGAGTTGTGCCTCTAATCTAGAACAAACCTGCTGAAAGGTGCACAACAGGTGCTTAAAGAGACTGGGGTTAATGGATATGACGATTGTTGCTGTGCTTAATGTGTAATAAACCGCGCGCATCCCGGGCTCGTGGACGCAAGGTCGCGTTAACGCGGTCGGTGGAATGAAGACGCACACGCCGCTGGAGTCGCAATGGCGCGCGCGAAGCAAACGGCGCGTAACAACGCTGCGCGCGGGAACCGAAGCGGGTCACGGCGTCCATTCATCTTGATTAGACGTGCCAACCTAATTACGAGCGGAGGAAACAGTAATTAGCGCACGTCACACCTCGTTAATCACAAAAGACTCCTTCACTCTATTTTTATCTGATTAATGGCTCTTTAAACAAGGGGCGATATTTATATTTGGGGTAATTGTACACAGCTTGCTCGCTCTGGTTTTATTTCACTGTAACCTCATTAAGCTTTTCATTGTTTAGTAGAAAGTGTAGTTAGTGATAATTTGCGTACCGTATGAACCAAAGATGAAACTTTTTTGGTTTTGTAAAAATTATTTAGACCTCTGGAATAAATGCAGAAACATTTCAAGGCATAAAAGATAAAAAAGTAAACAAAAATAGCAAAGTAATTGAATGCTTGCATGTGAGCACATTACACATGAGCTCTACCCTTCCAGTAAGCATAAACACAGTCTCCATATAGGCTATTTTATTTGCTATTATTCTGTGATCGTATTGATCTGGAACGTCGTGTGTCCTGCCCAGAGCGCGCGTGCACCTGGAGGCGGTTCTCGGGTAGCTTCATGCAGACGAAACCCGCGTGCAGCCTCGCAGCTGGGAGCCGCGCGGAGACTCCCATCCCATCCCGCATGTCCGCTATTGCCACATGGCCGTAGACTGCAGTCAAGCTTTACCTTAACTCTGCTTTTCTAACATCGCATGTTCCTTATTCACGCCAAGGTACAGTGCTGGCAAATCTGTCTGGATAGTTTATTCCATAACATTGCTTCTCTGTCAAAATGCCATTAACCAAGTAAAACGTAAAGTCATAGTTACACTACGGTCCCCGAACAACAACAACACGGCCTGTTTGTTGCTTGGGCACTCAGCAGTACGTTTGATCTTTGAATTATCTTTGCGGTGCTCCCGGGGCTGAAAGCAACGAACGATCCAAAAGAACCGCGGAGTTCCCACCGTTCATAACACGGTATCTGCAACATACTCCAAAACATGGGTCCCCAGAGTGAAACCCATTTTAGTGACGGTAGGCTATTTGTTGTTTTTGTTTTTGAGTGCCAAGAAGCTTGCGATCAGCTGTTCACTGCACGGGTCGCCATTAAACAGGTGTAGTTATAGTTCCCGCACCAATTCCTCACACAAGTACAAATCAAAGAGGCGCGCGCTGGAAAACATCTGGCTGCCGTGGGCTCGCGGATCTTGTGCACACGTGGACCCGTTCCAGCGCAGATTTACCACCATGAACACCAGGCACAGTAATGGCCGGGATGAAAGCCCCGGACTGAAGCGCTAAAGATCTGGAATCCGATAAACAACGCTTACACAATGCGAACAGCTGTTCATAACGCCGCGGATAAAGATATTCCCTGAGATTACCGGTAGCGCGACAATACAACCAGCTGTCGGTTCAGGATAACGCACAAGGCAGCGGAGAACGATGTTTGTGTGTCAGTGTGGCGGTATTATAAGTATACTGAGAAAAAAGCATGCTGTCATCACAAAGGGATTGTCGGGTTTGAACGTTTTACATCCCTCAATCCTCCGAGATCAAACGAGCCTCTGTTCGACACTTAACTCGCAGGCTGGCTAATCTCGGCGCTTTTTTTCTTGGCGCAAAGCAGCGCCTGCTTTAGTCATAGACTACTGTTGCAGGAAGGACGACAGAGTGAACATTATTATCACTCCCTGCTTTGAATCCACGAGCAACGGGCGCGCGGTGTTACAGCTGGTCAGACTGTCAAGGCCACGGGGCCGTGTGTGATGACACTGAACTCTGGAGGAATGAATTCGCCAAAAATATTACTGAAAAGATTTCAGTACGGTCTTACTTTTTTGTAGCAAGTCTCCCTTACTTTTTGCTATGACCGTGTTGAAGCTCTTCAGGCACGAGTTAAAGTGCTGGCAGTGTTTGCGCTGTGGCGACGAAGCTAATGAGGCAACCTGACCCGGTTACTTGCTAACGTCATATATACACACACGCGCACAGAGAGAGAGAGCAGTGAAAAATAAGCTCTCAAGCCTTTAAATTCTTAGCATATTTTACTTTTACAATTTCTACTTTTTAAATGGACCTGAATGTTTTTTACATGTTAACTACGGCTTTATTGATTATTTCTAGATTTATTATTGGTTAATTATAATTGATTTAATGGCTGACAAGATACTGAAGTTTATAAACAGGAAAAGAAGCACACGGCAATGCCCCAAAAGACCATCAGATGGCAGCAGCGCGCCATCCATGGTATTTGTTGTACACTAGGACATCTTCCCGGTATTTGTGGAGAGGGAAGACACACACACCCTGGCGCCGCTTCAGAGAGTCTGTAGGCTAAACACGAGGTTTGCAGTTAAAGAACTTAGATATATGTGTGTTGAATTTGAGTAGAGCTATGGCAGCAAGACCAAGGTGAGTTCCTGATCTTTATAGTTTACTTTCAAGGTAAAAGAAAAAAAATACATAGAAAATAAACAGCAACTTTGATTTCATGTGGAGTGTTGAATAGAAAAATAATAATATTAAAATATGGAAATTATTAGACATAAAACAACAAATATAGAAATGAAAGAGAAATAGACATATACACAATATTGCATAATTTTATCTTCAACTTAAATGTATAACTTCAGCAGTGTACCTTTTATTTGTGCAAACCAGCACTTGCATTTCTTACATCTCTTATTTGATAAAATGACTCTTTAACAAAATATATGTAGGTATATATAACATATACTCCCATATGCAGTATTCATCTCCCATTATGTCCAGATTTTATCAAATATGCTAAATATTCTCTATAGTGACACTGTCTTCTTATCGCGTCTTTCTCTATATAAATATTTTTGTATGTATTTCAAAAATGGACATATTTGACAAAACTGGAGCTGTGGTTGTTTTACATGTGTCATGAACGTAGGGGCGAGAGGCAGCATCGTTTGACCTGTAACCAGGGCGACGACTGGGCTCGGTTCTCCGGGAGTGCGCGCGGGTACCGGATGTAATGCAGTACCGTGTTCTCGGGAGGAAACTGGCCGTAGAATTCGGTGCGCAGTTTAATGTGGAATTCAGGTGGTTTCCGCCTTAGGCCCGTGTGTAAATGCGCGTGCACGGGTATGTGTCGTTTCTCTATTCACAACTAGAAACATACGACAGTGTGATATTACCAATATAATTACACTTCCACCCTTAATATTTTTTCCTGACGCCTGTTGGCCTTGGATACTCTGTTGCCATGACAAGCACATGTAACCATATATTTCTAAAATGTTTATCCTTCATCTTTCTACTGTTTTGCGTTGCATCCCTCCTATGAATAACAGCGTACCTAGTTCAAATGACACAGAAGTAAACTACCAAAAAGTGACCAAAATATAGAGATTATGTAAAACACCAAACAAACAAACATAGAAATAAATGCTTAACGAATTAGAACAAACGCTCTCATTAAGTTCTTTCAAATGTGTTTGCTTTTCCTTCAGATGCAGGGGAACCATCAGAGTCTGGATGATCTGCTGGACAAAAAGACACACTTTATTCCACGCATGAAAATCGGCCTCATCTAAAATAATTAATATGTCCTTGAGAAAAACAAAGAGGCTTCACAAAAGCGAGAGACACGGCTACAGAAGACGGAAGATGATAATTGTTTTCAAGTCCCCAGCTACTCCGCAAATGAGTTTTGTTGCGCTAAAACACTGCATTTCCTGTCTTTTATTATGTGCTGCGTTTCCCTCCCTCCTTTCTCTCGGTGCTTTTTGTTTCTCGCCATCCTGACTCGTGTTAACCGTCTCCGCGGCTTCCTCGCGGCTCGTGGTTCGCGTCCTTTTGTGCGCCAGGCTTTTAACATGTCAGCGCGTCTATTTATTTCTCATCCCTCATTGCGTTCGCCATGGACTTTGAACCTGGTGCGACGCAAACCATTTTACCTGCGCTTTCATTGGTAATCAGACAAGGTCCTCCGCCGCGCGGCCCTTGTGAACACGCGCGGCAGCGCTGTGCAGTAAACAAGCGGAATGGCCTCTGTCCCGAGGAAGAAACAGCAAGATGGTTTGTGTCCTTTCTTCCTCGGTACAGATGTATTCTTTAAAATGGAAAAAGCCAAATCATTTCTGCCTTTTTCCTCCACAGACAGTTTTTTTTTGAAGATTCAACTTGCAACATGCTGAAGATATTGTGTAGTATTGCTTCAGTGTACCAGCTAGATGGAATTTGATGCTACACCTAGAGATTAATCTTCATTTTTCTCTTTGGTAGACATCAGGTCAGAGAACAGCTCTAATCTGGGAGGGAGACGGTAGCCACAAGACAGAAGACCTCTGGCATTTCCAAAGAAACACCTGAAAAACAACATTGGAATGAAATATCTTAAGGTCTATCTAGATCCATCCAAATAAAGCATCTCATCTGCAGAACACACCATGTTGCCAGAAATACCTCAAACACCAGGCAAATACAGACGCTACTGGAGATTAACACAACCTCAAACATCAGCCAAATACAGACGCTACTGGAGATGAACACAACCTCAAAAACCAGCCAAATACAGACACTATTGGAGATGAACACGACCTCAAACACCAGCCAAATACAGACACTACTGGAGATGAACACAACCTCAAACAACCTCAAACACCAGTCAAATACAGACGCTACTGGAGATGAACACAACCTCAAAAACCAGCCAAATACAGATACTATTGGAGATGAACATGACCTCAAACATCAGCCAAATACAGACACTACTGGAGATGAACACAACCTCAAACGCCAGCCAAATACAGACGCTACTGGAGATGAACACAACCTCAAACACCAGTCAAAAGCCCTATTTGACATGAACAGTCTGGGACTGGTGATACGGTATTTACATTTGATCTCAAATGCAACATTAGTCACACTGAGGTCACGTGACCTTTCATGTGACACATTCTGTTAGCCCCTCCTCCACACTTTATGGTATCGTCCACGAGACGGGCCCAGGGGAACATGGGAGCGATGGAAGAAGCTTCCGGATGCGTGCCTCTAAACTTCACTCACACCATCAGATAAATGCCAGTTATACACACTTCCATTTGCATAGCAACTTTCCATTAAATCCACGTGTGTCATTACAGTTCAAATTCTTAATTATGCCACAATTTTCCCTCAGGGAAAATTCATGGAGGCCACTTCCCTCCACAGGCTGTCCATATGGCGTTTAATTAAAAGTTTTCTTAAGGAGTAAATTGTGTTCAATTCAATTAAAAATGTAATGTCATAGCAAAATAATGGGCAAAGCCACTGTGTGTCTGAGGAAAGAAAGAAGATTTATTTTTTTGCAGTGTTTGCAGTGGAAACTGCATATCTGGTTGTGTGGGGAATAAAAAGGAAGCGAGAAAGAAACCCAGAACAAAATATGCAAGAAGCAAATATCACCAAAGCCTCCTACATAGCATCAGGCCTTAGGCAACTCACACGAACACTGCCGCAGCTATTTCTAGATTCTACCCTTGGAATTCATACCATAGCAAATGAAGAACTGGAGTTTGGAATTCCTATTGATCTGCATGGTACAGAGGCGGCGCTCTGGGGGCGAAGAAGAGAGGGTTTAAGGGTAAGACAAAAAAGCATTCTGCAGGATAAATTAAAAAATAAATAGATAGATTGTGTTATGTTGGGAGGTAAACTGTTGCAAATTTGGTCTGTTGAGAAGGCGGTAAAATAGCAATATTGAAGAGAGAGAGAAAATGTATCTGGCCAATGAGGGAAGAGAGTTCTCTTTTAGACACCAGCAAATAATGTGGGCACAGTCCTGCAGGCAGCGTGGGGGTAGGGAGCAGCTCTCTGCTGGGGGCGTGGCTTCACAATGCCTTCTGAGAACGTGCGGCACCTTACAGCCATGTGGCAGGACTGACACGCTATGCTGTTTTAGGGGCCTCCATTGAAATGGAAAAGCAGTGGGCAAGTTCCTGTCCAGCCCCTCCCCCTGTGCAGCCCCTCCCCCTGTCCAGCCCCTCCCCCTGTGCAGCCCCTCCCCCTGTGCAGCGTGGGCCCCTGAAGCATAAACAAAGGCCAGTGTATTTCCTCTGAGACGGGGAGGGGACGAGCAGAACCTCCACCGAGAGACCACGGCCACTCACTTATTCTCACTCAGCAACTGAGGTGTAGGGTTGATTTCACCTGCCAGCACGCACACGCACACACACACGCACACACGCACACACACACACACACACACACACACACACACACACACACACGCGCACACACACACACACACACACACACACACACACACACACGCGCACACACACACACACACACACACGCACGCACACACACACACACACACACACACACACACACACACACACACACACACACACATACACACACACACACACACACACACGCACACACGCACACACACACACACACACACACACACACACACACACACGCACACACACACACACACACACACACACACACACACACCCCAGCTCGCTAGCAGAAGACCCATTGCTAGATTACTGTGCCTTACTTGTGTCATATGTGATGCCGTGTTGTGAATTATGTTAACATGTCTGAGGGATTCACCCAAATCACTACAACCTGTCTCTCTGCAGCCTACGTCAGCTACACCCACAACACTACAACCTGTCTCTCTGAAGCCTACGTCAGCTACACCCACAACACTAAAACCTGTCTCTCTGCAGCCTACGTCAGCTACACCCACAACACTACAACCTGTCTCTCTGCAGCCTACGTCAGCTACACCCACAACACTACAACCGGTCTCTCTGCAGCCTACATCAGCTACACCCACAACACTACAACCTGTCTCTCTGCAGCCTACGTCAGCTACACCCACAACACTACAACCTGTCTCTATGCAGCCTATGTCAACTACACCCACAACACTACAACCTGTTTCTCTGCAGCCTATGTCAGCTACACCCACAACACTACAACCTGTCTCTCTGCAACCTACGTCAGCTACACCCACAACACTACAACCTGTCTCTCTGCAGCCTGCTGTCTGTGATGCTGCCAGAACACAGCTGTGACATTCTCAAATGATCCAGACCTGTGTTCTCGGAGGCTGCCGGCCTGTTGCTCCCCAAACAGTAAGGCTGAATGTGGCTCCATTATTTCGCTTTTGGAGTTGTCTTTTTTGGGGAGTCTCTCTGGACCCTCTGGCCCTGTTTGGGTCCGTTTTTGGGTCAGTGCGGCTGGCTTTGTGATTCATAACTGCATGGCCTGGTAGCATAATGCTGCACAAAACAAGAGACTCACATTCATCCACAGATGTGGCTTTATGGGCCGTGTGGCTTTAGGAACGCATGGCTTTAGAAACGCATGGCTTTAGGGGGCACGTGGCTTTATGGGGCCGCATGGCTTTAGGGGGCACGTGGCTTTAGGAACGCATGGCTTTAGGAACGCATGGCTTTAGGGGGCATGTGGCTTTAGGGGCCGCATGGCTTTAGGGGGCACATGGCTTTAGGGGGCGCATGGCTTTAGGAATGCATGGCTTTACGGGCCGCATGGCTTTAGGGGGCACGTGGCTTTAGGAGGCGTGTGGCTTTAGGGGGCGCGTGGCTTTAGGGGCCATGTGGCTTTAGGGGGCATGTGGCTTTAGGGGCCAAGTGGCTTTAGGGGCCATGTGGCTTTAGGGGGCATGTGGCTTTAGGGGCCACGTGGCTTTAGGGGGCATGTGGCTTTAGGAGGTGTGTGGCTTTAGGGGGCGCGTGGCTTTAGGGGACACGTGGCTTTAGGAGGTGCGTGGCTTTAGGGGGCGCATGGCTTTAGGGGCCACGTGGCTTTAGGGGGCGCGTGGCTTTAGGGGCCACGTGGCTTTAGGGGGCATGTGGCTTTAGGAGACGCGTGGCTTTAGGGAGCATGTGGCTTTAGGAGACGCGTGGCTTTAGGGGGCACGTGGCTTTAGGAGGCGCGTGGCTTTAGGGGCCGTGTGGCTTTAGGGATGTGTGGTCACTATGTGTGTACTTGTGTGTACACCTACATGCACCTCTATGTGCATCTGTATAAACAGTGTGTAAAGGATAGAAAAGGGGACAAATCGTTTGGCTCGGCATGCATGCATGTGTGTGCGTGTGTGTGTGTGTGTGTGTGTGTGTGTGTGTGTGTGTGTGTGTGTGTGTGTGAGAGAGAGAGAGAGAGAGAGAGAGAGAGAGATTCTTTACAATGAGAGCATGAACCAGAGTCTGGTGGCACTTGACCATGAATCATGCACTCTTGAAAGGTAGGCTGATTGAAGTTTTAAAAGGGAATATTACAATGTGAATACAGCAATGCGAAGTTACAGTCTCTAGTGCTTGTGTGTGTGTGTGTGTGTGTGTGTGTTTTCTGTGGGGTGTGATGGGAGATGGTACTTGGTCCAAAACAAAACTTCTTTTTCTTCTTTCTTCATTGGACATTTTGTCAGTTGATGTCGGTTGAGGTCCTATGAGTGTCCTATCCTCTGCTCCTGTCTTCTGGTCCTGTTCTCTGCTCCTGTCTTCTGGTCCTGTTCTCTGCTCCTATCCCTGACAGCCGCTGTGTCTTCACGGCATCTCCTCCAGGCAGGACCTCCCCTCCTCCTGACGGCCAACGATGTGTTTCCGCACATACAGAGAAAGTGAGATAGAGGGTGTGAGCTCGGAGGCACTGACGAGAGGCCCAGGAGAACGCCAGCGAAACTACCACGCAACTACCCCGCAACTACCCCGCATGGGCTGGGGGGGGGGGGGGGGGGGTAGTGTGCATGGCGAGGCGGGTGAGGTGGGTGTAGTGGTGGTGGGGGGAGTATTCATCACTTTTAATTGAGTGTCAGGAGCATCCTGGAGATGAACTATGCTCAAATCACACAGATAAAGCCACGCCTCATTACAGACGCTGTATTTGTTATTGATATTTACTGCATGTCATATTTTCCCGTGGGGATTAACGCTGAGAGCGAGGGGCTTATCGCTGCAGAGAGTCCCCTCCTGAGACCCCGCCTCTCCCCCTCCTGAGACCCCTCCCCCTCTCAAGACCCGCCTCTCCCCCTCCTGAGACCCCTCCCCCCCTCAAGACCTGCCCCGCCTCTCCCCCTCCTGAGACCCCTCCCCCTCTCAAAACCTGCCTCTCCCCCTCCTGAGACCCCTCCCCCTCTCCTCCCCATTACCATTATTATGATTCCTGTTCCCTTCTGATGTCTCTTTCCACACAGCTAGCAATTTTCAGAGGGCTTGACTAACAAAAAGAGCAGAGATTTTTTTCAAGTCATTATTAGAGATGACATCAGTTTAGTGAACGTATTAAAGGGTCCTCGAGATTGGCTTTGCTACAACATGGTAATTTATCGGTTCATCTCTTTCCTTGTGTGGTAGTTTCTCGTGCATTTCTGACTTTAGAAATACATAGCTACTCTCTTTTGATGCTTCTTCATTTTAGCATTTGTGAAAGTTTCCAGCTGCTTGACTAAATTCTTGTTCTGAGGATTGAAGTGCTCAGCCCCTAGGAAGAGAAGAGACATGAGACCAGTGCCTGGTTAACAGGTGAGGAAGACAGTCACCAGGGAAACGCTAGACAGCCGGCACGTAAATCCTCTTATTAATCACATCAGTCATTATTTCTGTAGTACATGGTACAGTTTGTCATCCATAGTTGACGGTTTAGCCATTTTCCAAGATAAAACTGAACCAGTCCTCGTGCTCTCTAATTAAACTACACATCCCCAGCATTGTACAATTATTGACAGTGCAGGATATGTAAAATATTGTAAAATATTTATAATGTAAATATAATGTAAAAGGTTCCTAGTGCCATTACAGGTTCTGTCATGGCTTTCAGCTGGACCCCCACAGAAGGGGGTGCAGTTCCAGAGTTTGGTCTATACAGGGAGCGACTCTGTGGGGAAGTGTGTGTCAGTCACTCTCAGTATTAGAGTCTACAACGTCTCACGGTTAGCTCCTCAACTACTCACTGACTCCCGTAATCTCTCTCTGCTTTCACTGCTCTGTTAGTGGACAGGGTATCATTTCTCTCCATCACTCCACCCCTCTGTCTTTACCTCTCCATCTCTCCACCCCTCTGTCCTTATCTCTTCATCTCTCCACCCCTCTGTCCTTATCTCTTCATCTCTCCACCCCTCTGTCTTTATCTCTCCATCACTCTACCTGTCCATCTTTATCAACCCGCTTCTGCTCTTGTGTTCTTTTATTAATCTCAAATCTTCTCTCTCTCCCTCCTTCCCTCCCTCCTTCTCTCTCTCCTTCTCTCCCTCTCTCTGCCTGTTTTCTGCCCGTTCTGCTGACAGACAGCCAGTGCTCCGGTGACATCTGCCTACTGCTCTGCTGCTCGCCTGTGTGATCGGCTCTTTCCAGCTCCTCATCACATCACTTCATCTTGCCGTCTTAGCCCTGCTCTCTCCCGTCTGAGTGCGCATCTTGCGTGCCAACTCACTGCCTCTATTAACTCGCATACCATCTTATGTACTGCCAAAGCAGATTGTGTTTGGAGGGCAGGCAATTAAGGGGAAGAAAAAAATAATCGCAATGTAATTTTGGCTGCAATATTTACGAAAACGGCGAAGCTAAAGCAAGCGGACATGACAGAGTCACCACCATGGAGAATAATGATTTAGTGCTGAGATTTAGTGGGAAGAGGCGCTGGCGCATTCTTAATTACGCAAGGCCAAATGTCAAGTCTGCTCACTGTCAGCGCATTTCCTTAGTGGGTTTTTTTTCCCCTCTGTTTTTTTCAGCAAGTTTAGCCCATGTTTTATGAATCTAATTATAAGTCATTAAACTGCTCTGCAGATTCCGGCGACTCTTCTCTGAAGTCCTTCGGTTTGAAGCTGAGTGGAGTGTTGCGGGGTGCTCGTGAACGCTCGTGAGGGCCTGTGAGTGCTCACGGCAGACTTTGAGCACTCGTGAGTGATTGTGAGTACTTGTGAGAGACTGTGAATGCTTGTGAGGGCCTGTGAGTGCTCGTGAGGGCTTGTGAGTGATCGTGAGTGATCTTGAAGGCCTGTGAGCACTTGTGAAGGCCTGTGAACGCTCATGAGGGCCTGTGAATGTTTATGAGAGTCTGTGAATGCTCGTGAGGGCCTGTAGACTTAGCTCAATGAGCTAAAGAATGAGCAGAAAATGAGGGGTGTTAATTTGCCCCTGCTCAGGGCCAGCCAGGCAGCCAGCAAGAACTAAGACACACCGTCAGAAGGTGTGCGGCTGTGGAGACACGGCAGAGAGAACTGCTCTTCTGTAATATTACCATGGCCTCACTACCTTCTCCCACTAAGACAAATCACCTGGATGCTCCTAATTACTTTGCGATGCTCAGATGAGCTCCAAGTCTAGCAATTATTTCTGCAGTGAATCATCAGAGGAGTTTTGCCATGACCACAAAGGCAAGCACTCTTATTGGGAGTAACCCATACACTCTTATTGGGAGTAACCCATACACTCTTACTGGGATTAACCCATACACTCTTATTGGGAGTAACCCATACACTCTTACTGGGATTAACCCCCCTTCACTCTAACTGGGAGATACTGGCTGTCCCAGCTAAAGGATTAACAACTAAATCTTCATGAATCTACTACTGGTGTAGTTATATATGTATGAACACACACACACACACACACACATATATATTTGTGTGTGTGTGTGTGTGTGTGTGTGTGTGTAGCGGAGGCCGTGCGGGGGCTTGTTCCTTGGCAGTGGCCAGGTGTCGCGGTTGCGTTAGCAGTGCTGCAGATGGTAAGCACTCTGAGCTGAAGGTGAGAGAAGTGTGTGTGTGTGTGTGTGTGTGTGTGTGTGTGTGTGTGTGTGTGTGTGTGTGTGTGTGTGTGCGTGCGTGTGTGTGTGTGTGAGGCTGGCGGGCCGTGCGGTGCTGGGGAGAGCAGGCAGGCGTCGGTGGTGTGATTCTGCTACTGCTCTGTCACTTCGCTCCGAGCCCCGACGGCACCCTGCGACTTGGCGGAGGGAGGAGCGGGCCTGTGTGGGCGCCAGACACACTGATCCGTACACGCACGTGTGTGTGTGTGTGTGTGTGTGTGTGTGTGTGTGTGTGTGTGTGTGTGTGTGTGTGTGCGCGTGTGTGTGCGTGTGTGTGTGTGTGTGTGCGCGTGTGTGTGCGTGTTCGCGTGACACATCGGTTCCTCCTCACCTGTCACCTGTGTGTGACATACCTGCCAGGTGCAGAAACCTAAAGAGCATCTCACCTTTTTAACTAAAAAAGGAGCTTTTCCGCTTCCACCGTGAGGCGCTTAGCAGGTACCGATTTACCACAGTGACGACGTCAAGGCCAAGAGCGGAGCAGCGGATCTCACCGAGCCGCAGTTTCAGCCTCTGGCCTTGAGCTGCGCAACGCGGAAGGACAATACGCTCAATGGCAAAAGTAAAACTCATTCTGGAGTTGACTTCAAGTCGTGAGGAAATGCAGAATATGTATAACTGCAACAGAGCTGGTAGAGGGGGGTGACCTTGGAAAGGTGAGTGGTTTGTGGGAGTTGGAGGTAAGTGTTATCTTGACCCTGAAATTCCTTCTCTCTTCCACCCAGTAATCCTTTATAAGTCTGTGCGTCTGTTAGATACTTTTGCCTTTTTTCTATTGATTTATGTGGTATTGAAGTGAGAACATAGAGCAGATCACAGAGCGCACCGGCAGAATCTCTGGAACGGGTCCGCCCTGCCAGTTCTCAGCCAATCACATCGACCAAGACATGAATGGGCGGAGTCCTGTCCTAATTCCTCCCCCTCCTCCTACACAGGGATGGAGGTGATGGTGGGGTAGGTCTCTCACCGCACCTGACATCCCACTCAACCAGGGACAATCCCCCCCACCCTCTGCACTGCACTCTGGGACTGACACTAAGCCACTCTGTCTCTGGGGTGGGGGTCTGGGTGGAGGGATTCGGGTGGGGGACTCGGGTGGGGGACTCGGGCGTGGCTAATGCAGCGTGGCGGGTGGAAGCTAAGCTCTCCAACTCTCACCTGCCACTGCTGCCAGCCTGCAGGCCAAACCCTTCACACAAGGACTGACAGAATAATAATAATAGTCTTCTGTTTCAGCCTGATAAACAGTCTTGAAGACACCACACAGAGAAATGTGCTCAGGGAGACAGAGATCTCTCAGAGCACAAGAAAGACAGAGCATGAGAGTGAGAAAGAGCATGAGAGTGAGATAATGACAGAGTGAGAGAATGAGAGTGGGATATAACAGAGTAAGAAAATGACAGAATGAAAGAATGAGAGTGAGAATGAGAGTGAGAGAATGGCAGAGTGAGATATGACAGAGTGAGAGAATGAGAGGGAGATAAGGACAGGGTCTGAGAATGAGAGTGAGATAATGACAGAGAGAGACAATGAGAGAGAGAGAATGAGAGTGAGAGAATGACTGAGAGAATGAGAGGGAGAGAATGAAAGAGAGAATGAGAGGGAGAGAATGACAGGGTCAGGGAATGAGAGTGAGATATGACAGAGTGAGAGAATGGGAGAGAGAATGAGAGTTAGAGAAAGAGAGGGAGAGGAGCAGTGTTGGGCTTAGACAGTAGATACCAGAAGAAATGGAAGAAATGTATTTGTTTAAATAATGAAAATAATTATTTAAAAATCTTGGTATTGTATTTAATTGTATGTACAAAATGTACTAAAACACTTTAACACTAATAGAATAAAATATTAATTAAAACACAACAAAAGATTTTTGAGAAGATAAAAAAAAGTGTTTGTCCATTAAAATCTCATATTCATATGAGAATTCATATTCATATATATAACAAATTTAGAACAAATGTTAATTCTAACACCCTGAACCACAATTAAGACCTCCATATTTTTGCTTTCTGGGCAAAACAACCTCAACTTCAACAGAGCCCCACAGCTAAAGCAATGAGCTGCAGTCACAGCTCAGAACCAAACCAATCACAACACAGAACCAGTCCAGTCACAGCACAGAACCGAACCAATTACAGCACGAAACAAAACCAAACACAGCCCAGAACAAAGAGCCAACCCATAGCTCAGAATCACAGGAGCTGAGTCACAGGTGGAATTCAAGCCCATTCATGTAAGTAAAGTTTAGTCAAACTATACTAAAAAAATATACTAACTAGATCAGCTTTTTTTCAATATATATGACAGGGATGTCAGGAATTTATTAATAATATCTGAGACATGAGAAAATCTTAACTTTTTATCTGACATTAGTAAGATTATAGCTTTAGGAGACATCATTCATTTATGTTCACATTTCTATTCATTAAACTTAATATTTTAAATATACATAATATATTCACAAAATATATTGTCCTATATATTGAATATACATTTTAATGCAAAAGGAGTTAAAATATTTACTAAAGATTATAATTCATGAATATTACATTTCGATTATTAAGTGTGTTTCAGTGTGTGCTACCCTGATATCCGGAAGGTCCAACCCTGTGATTGAATGAAAGATCTCAGGAGACACGATAGAACTGGCTGAACAAAAATCAGGCCAACATCCAAGTTCACCAGTAGAGTTGATGAGTTCACTCCAGTGATGAGTTCACTCCAGTGGTGAGTTCACTCCAGTGGCATCATCACAGTAGGATTCTTGTCTTGTTTTGAAGTGATTATTCATTTTGCCTAAATGATGTAATTCACATAAAGCATAAGCCATGGCCCCGACCCTGTGGCAGAGTTCAACTCAAAGCTAACAAGGTAAAAGAAGACGGATGTGCGTTTATTGTCTCGAGCGACCCCCGAACAGCACCGCTTTCAAACCGTCCTTTGATAACATCCCTTTATATTTCTGAGTGCACTTAAAAATTATGATTAAATGTATTGGGCTCCTGTTTGTATGTGTTTTCTGCTTTCACTTCTATGTTGGGAAATGTCATCTATTATATTTCAATTACATTTTGTAACAGTGCAAACATCTCCTGTACATCGTTCATGCAGCATTGTGAGTGATTGACTTGTAAACCATCTTGCTGTCACGGCAACACTGGCCCCAGTGCCTGCATCTCCAAGCAGATGTCTGTGACTTCAGCCAAGGGACACACGCTCACTTCGGCTTAGAAGACGTCACCTGCTGAACCAGCCCACAGGCCCGCGTCCATATTCATGGAAGAGAAAGGGCTTCTCGCTTCTAGACGCTCCGCCGAGTGTGAACGCAAGAACCTGTCCGAGGCTTTGGTTCCTGAGCTCATTACAGTAATCACCATAAAACTCTTGGGAAGGGAGCAGAAGACGAGATATTACTGCAAATCCTGAAACATTGTGTTTTCATGCAGCACTAGAAATGTTTACCAAAAGCACACAGAAGTTGTTCTGAGAACAAAAATCACAGATGTGTTTGCAGGAAATACAGAAAGTTTGGACAAGAAAGGTTTAAAGTGACACAAAATAGATTAAAAAAATTTGCGCAGTGGAATAGCATGACCTATGAGCAGGCAGAGAAAAGGAGAGGGAGAGAAAGAGAGGAAGATTGATAGAGAAAATGGAGAGAGGAGAGGAGAGAGCAAGACAGAGAGAGAAGGCAAGAAAGAGACTGTGACAGAAACGCATCAGTACAGGAAGAGGGAAAGAGGGAATGGAAGATGGTAAGTGTACAGGCCAGAACGCCTGAATCTGAGCTCCAGGGCTCATGAGAGTGGGTGTCAGGTATGTCTCCTTAGCCCTCCCTGTCTCTCTCTCTCTCCCTCGCACTGTGCGTCTGCCTGTCTTTCTCTCGCTCTCTCTCTGTGTCTCTCTCTCCCTCTTACTGTGGAGCAGGATAACAAATCACTGCCGGAAGCAGTTTTGTGAACCTCCTCTGCTCCACTAATAACATTTAGAGATGCTAAGCTCATAAATTAGCAAATCTGGACCGCAGAGATATTATTTATGCTTGTCTCGGTTCTTGAAAGAGGCAGCTTGATGGGTAAATTGTGTTTAATTCTTGGAAGAGGCACTTTTTTCTGTACCACAGCATGATATGAGATTAATCCCTTGACAACCTTTGCAACACACTTCAAATTGCTTGCAAATAGCAGTGCTGCAGATTCTGAGGTGAAATGGAGAAGAAGACAACATAAAGCACATAGGCTCACACACTCTCTCTCTCTCTCACACACACACACACACACAAACTTGCAACCTCTCGTCATCTTATTTGCCCACACACATATGCATTCCCCCATATGCCACAGACAACTCAAGATCACACACACCAAGCAGTTTATTTAGTGTCTGCCCCCCCTCACGTGTCTGCCTGAAGCCACACCCACTGCTGGGGCAGGTCCTCCCCCGGATTCTCTTACCACACCTTTGTGGGGTTGTAGTTGGATGTTGTTTGGCTGACCAGGTTGAGCACCTTGACTTTGCTTGTGTCTCGTTCCCTTTTATATAGTCAACAACAAACAAGAACTTTGAACATTAAATATGTCAGAGCTGTATTCTCGCCCCCCCTCGCCGTCTGATGCAGGCTCGATTTGCCCACGTGCGCTCATCCTTATACAGCAACCCCACCTCCGACCCCACTAAAACAAATCAATCGAT
The DNA here is from genome assembly GCF_052324685.1 of Brachyhypopomus gauderio. NCBI lineage: Eukaryota > Metazoa > Chordata > Actinopteri > Gymnotiformes > Hypopomidae > Brachyhypopomus > Brachyhypopomus gauderio. Next base: position 9,228,177 of record NC_135215.1, on the reverse strand, counting down.
CATTAAATCAAATCATGGCTGACTGCGGTTAAGAGGTGGAGTGTATAATCTGTGTCGTGTTTGTGCTCATTCGACTATTTCAAACCACTTTCAGGGTGATGATATCTACACACCCCACATACTGACTCTCTCTCCTCTCATGCTTTCTCTCTCTTGTTCTCTCTCTCTCTTTCATGCCTGGTCCCAGAGCTTGGAGTGATGCAGACAAGTGTAACGGAGCTTTGACAGTAATTAGATTGTAAATGCTTCCTGATATCGGGGGACTTCAAAGTGCAAAACACAGAAATACGCCACGTGCATTATCATTAACAAAAAGGCCACCTACTCCGAATCCACCCTGCTTACTTATTTTTTTCTTTTTTTACAGAAGCTGAACATGATGTTTCCTGTTTCACGTCGTAGAATGAGAGTTCAGTTGGGAAGCGAATCAACTCCAAAACAAAGCTGCTCTAATGGACGGGCAGGGAACACAACGAATGAACGACGGAAAGTTTCTGTAGACATCTGACCGCGGCAATCAAAATAGAAAATGACACGTCGTCTGTTTTCACGGAACAAGTCATTTCTGATAATTACTGTTATTTGCAATATTTCAAACACACCAATTATGCTTGTCTAGAGCATTTTAATGTATTTCGCCACTCAACAGGGTGGGGGAGGGGGGTGTGAGTGAGTGTGTGGGAAAATGGGGAAGTGCAGGAAAATATGTGTTTGTGACAGAAAGAACGAATAAAGCGCGCGCATTTAAAAAACTTCCACTGATAATAATGGTGTAACTCTAAACATTTGACAGCCTCTAGCGTGGTGCTTTACTTCATTTACTTCATCGTTAGCGGACGAACATATATATGTGTATATACACACACACACACACCCATATATAGGCTACACCCATCACACCCACACATACATTTCCTTTGAATAAAAATGCTAAAGAACATTTGCAACTTTTTCTCATCTAAGATTTCGTGCTCACGACCATTCTCCGAGAAGGAAGACAAGACAGGTCTTGTCCACAAATGTCCACATAGCTGGACTGCAAAGTATAAAACGCACCACTCCTTAATCCACTCCACGTTCCCGAAGCACATTTCAAATGGCCTTTGATCCTTTATCCTTGGACACAGACACTGTCTGCTTTCTCTGAATACTTCGGCCACCTCTCTGAAGCACTCTGACCGTGCGCATTGCGAGACCGTTGCTCTAGCAAAACTTTTGAGCAGGAAACTCTGCTAAAAAAAGAGGGTTTAAATTTGTTATTGAGCATCAAAGAGATTTCATTAAAAACAACATAATCCTTAAGCTGGTGGAAGAAGCTGAAATGGGTTCTGGTGTGTGAGAGTGTATGCTGTCAGCGACCCCGTCTGCCCGTCACACTCAGAGAGGGCGCGTTAGAGGACGGCAATACAAAACCGGCCGAGCGAACATTCCTGTTTACGACCCGCTTTGATTCGTCAGTCACCCCATTTCTCTCGCGCACTGTACTCATCTCCACGCCGTAGTCTCGAGCCAGTGCTTTCAGTAATGCTTCAGAAAAATTGTGGTACGAAAAAGTTTGGGAAACCTTTGGCATCGGGCTCGCTGTATTTCTGCACGAACACGACCTAAAACGTGACCGTATGGTACTTTTAACTCTTAACAAAGAAACAGCACGCGCGTTTTACACCAACACTCTGTCTTTGGTGAGGTAATGGTTTACATAGCCGAGGTCACTGCTGAAAGAACTACGTGAACCCTCATAATTAGTGTGAACGCTGTTGTTGGCAAAACCTTTAACCAAACTCCTCCTGTATATACTGATGTGTCTAAGCGCCCTACTGTTTGAGTAGGCTACATCTATAATTTAGCCCTTGTGTTTTGTTGACTTTGATTTAACTGCCTTGTTGTTTGGGGTCCCAGAGACCCCAGTGAGTAAAATAATATTACATTGAATTCAATATTGGGCATTCTCCCCAAAAATCATTAAGTCAGTCTAAACCAGAGATATTTCAACTGCACTGAACATATGTATCTTTTCATCCACCCCCTTTGTCCCCCTTTTGAAATTTCAGAGAAGTGATTAAAATGTAATTAACAATTTACCACAAAGTTGTATTATTATAGTAAACAGGTATATCTAATTTTCTGAAACTTGAGCACACATATTTCCTTTCATTAGTGAAACTCGTTTACAGATTAGGAAATGTGTCTCTGTGTGCGCGTTTGTGAATGTGTGTGTGTAAAAGATTTTCCTGCAAAATCTCAGGTGCTGCTGGAGAAGAACTTTGTTTAAATCTTGGTTCACGTCACTTGTAAAGTTGCACTGTTACCACCTTGTTGGCAGGTATTTCTCTGTGTGTATGTGTGTGAGAAACAGATAAGAGAGAGTTTTAGTGAAAGTGCATGTGTGTGTGTGTGTGTGTAACACCTTTACCCTCAACACCACACAGAAATGAAATACACATGAAAATCGGTTGTTTTTAATATTATTATAGCTGGGACCTCTGATACTCCAAACAAAAATTGTGCATGAATTGTTCTAGGAGATATTTGGAAAACAGCATCATCATAAAATTATTGTTTTTTTGCAGTTTCCATAAAATTGGATAAAGGGAAGATGCTGAAGTGCCAATCTGACTAAAGAATGTTGGTGAAGAGCAGGAGGACAGGTGAGGTACTGCAGAAGGTTCAGAAGACCACACCTGCTTCCACAGCTGAGACCACACTTGCTTCTACACCTGAGACCACACCTGCTTCCACACCTGAGACCACACCTGCTTCCACAGCTGAGACCACACTTGCTTCTACACCTGAGACCACACCTGCTTCCACACCTGAGACCACACCTGCTTCTACACCTTAGACCACACCTGAGACCACACCTGCTTCTACACCTGAGACCACACCTGCTTCTACACCCGAGACCACACCTGCTTCTACACCTGAGACCACACCTGCTTCTACACCTTAGACCACACCTGAGACCACACCTGCTTCTACACCTGAGACCACACCTGCTTCTACACCTGAGACCACACCTGCTTCTACACCTTAGACCACACCTGAGACCACACCTGCTTCTACACCTGAGACCACACCTGCTTCTACACCTGAGACCACACCTGCTTCCACACCTGAGACCACACCTGCTTCTACACCTGAGACCACACCTGCTTCTACACCTGAGACCACACCTGCTTCCACACCTGAGACCACACCTGCTTCTACACCTGAGACCAACACACCTACTTCTACACCTGAGACCACACCTGCTTCTACACCTGCTTCTACACCTGAGACTACACCTGCTTTTACACCTTAGAACACACCTGCTTCTACACCCGAGGCCACACCTGCTTCTACACCTGCTTCTACAACTTAGAACACACCTGCTTCCACACCTGCTTCTACACCTGAGACCACACCTGCTTCTTACACTTGCTTCTACACCTGAGACCACACCTGCTTCTACATCTTAGACCACACCTGCTTCTACACCTACTTCCACACCTGAGACCACACCTGCTTCTACACCTGAGACCACACCTGCTTCTACACCTGAGACCACACCTACTTCTACACCTGAGACCACACCTACTTCCAGCACTGTTGATGTCACAGCTCTAGTGTGGCCATTTTCAAAATACATTTTCTTCTTTTAGAGTCACTCTGTTATTGATGTACTGCTGGCTTTGGTTTTACTGCCCAGTCATACATAAAACTCTTTTGAGTTTTATATCACAAACAGAGACCCTGACATTGTACTGGAATTTTAGCTCCTACAGCTTGGTCTCTTTATTCATTGGTCGTTTGATTCATTGGTCTCTTCATTCATTGGTCTCTTGATGAGTGCAAACCGGGTCTGAGATGGCAGAACACCCTCATCATGTCATTCTTGCCGTCATGCTCCATGGAGAAGATGAACTTTTGATGTTCCACGTTTACAAATTTGCTTCATCTGTCTGTAGAACTTTTCTCCAGTAGTGATGTGGAACATCAAGAGTATTCAGATTAATGGACATGTTATTTTACCGAGCCGTGGTGTCCTCGATACTGCCCTCTCACTGAACACCACCATTATAGTTAGACTTGTCAACACAGTGTTATCAAATGTGAGATTGTCTGCAGATCTTCACCCTGGTGCTCTGCATCACACGGGGGTGGACTCTACCGCATACATCTGCACCGATCTGGTGCTCACTCCTGGTGTAGCAGCTGTACCGAGTTTCATCCGTTTCACGCTGTCACATCAGCCTGTCTGTTCACTGATGGAGGCCTAAGTCATTGGAAATCCTTTGGTAACAGTTTATACAGTCAAAAAGGTAAGGACATTTAGCGGAGACAGATGTGGAGGAGATGAGACAGATGTGAGCAGTAAATGAGACAGATGTGTAGGACCTGGGTGCTGGATCAAGAATGGCTTGCAGCAGCCTGTCCAGATAAGTGATGCGGAGAGGAGTCCCCTGCTTGGAGGGAACCATGACGATGTCGGATGACGTTGTCAGGTGGAAGATGCTCACTAGGGTTAAGATTACGATTAGGGTTAAATCAACACAGACTGTGAAAATGGTCCAAGCGGCCAAACAATACCTCTTGGTATTATTGGCAGTGGCTCCCTTATAAATCTTTAGGCTTTTCTTTGTAAAAATGTAAAAGGCACACACACTGACACACACACACACACACACACACACACACACACACACACACACACACACACACACACACAAATGTGTTTTCTACCGTAAAAGCTGGTCAGTAGCAAAAGGTCAGATCCTCTGTTTGTATCCCTTTAAACAGACAGTCTGAATCAGTTTTACAGGCATGTCTGGGGATCAGTTCTGCTATGCCCACATAAAGATCTTAAGCACAGGGCACAGATCACTGGCCAGGACGGACAGCCCACCTCGTTTAAAAATCCCACAATCCCAGGTTTATCTGGCCCCAGACAAATCCCCACCCATCAAATCCCTATGTGAGCTCGGCATAATGTAATCGCCGGACATTGGTGCAAATCCGATTGCTGTGACACACCATGGTGGGGGGCCTGCTCTGGCCCACACGTGGCAGGAACAGCCACTCAGGAATCCTTCCAAAACGCAACATTAGCGCAAGCTGTAAAAACGCCTGCATGTCCAGCGCCCATAGGCTGTGCTCAGTGCCAGATGGGCCAACTTTTATGAAATATAAAATATTTAATCCAGAAGTGGCCGACAGAGGCACAGGGCGACAAGGCTCTCTCGTTAAAATAGCCATCAGAAAAAGCTGCTTTCTAGATCATTGGAGATCCTGGATATCTAAAGTAGCACTATAGTTGTAGCAAGCCTGTAGAAGAAAAACCTGAACTTGTGCTTTTTTTTCCATTTGTACAGAAGACCATGAGACTATTGCAGTTTGAATAGTTATCACAGTCATTTTATAACGAGACCAAGTGTTGGTTACTATAAATAAATGAAGACTGTGATGGAGACTTCAGCAAACCTGAGCAACAGCTGAGCAGCATCTGGACCCGGCTCAGTTCAGAGAGTCCACGCACCCACCGCTCCCACCACATCCACCACACCCACCGCACTCACCACAGAGGGTCCACACACCCACCACACCCACCACAGAGGGTCCACACACTCACCACACCCATCGCACCCACCACAGAGGGTCCAAACACCCAACACACCCACCACAGGCCTCAGTCTTACTGCCAACATGCAGTGGGGCAAATTAAACACTTTAGCACACTGGAGAGGGCAAGATGAACAGCAGTGGAGACAGGCAGGAAGGATTCGGTCAGTCTGTCTGTCTCTCTCTCTGTCTCCTTCTCTATGGCCTCTCTGTCTCTCTCTGTCACTCTACTCCCTTCTCTATCCACCTCTCTCTCTCTCTCTCTCTCTCTCGGGGGCAGGGAATGCTATTTGTTGGCCTGAAGGGGTCAGCAGCGGGCTTCATGAGACACACGCAGTTACGGTGCCTCTGAATGCCGCGTGTGTCTCTGAATGCTGCATGTGATGTTGAGGGCCAGAGCCCAGCAAGATGTGTCCCATGGCTGTCTGGCAGGACAGAGGTGTTAACGGAGTCCTGGAGACGGGCAGTGTCAAGAGAATATGGACTGAGTTCAGCATGAGGGCACAGTGTCAGGAGAGTCTGGGGCTGATCGCATGGGCGTACCTGTCCCGTGACAGACATGAGCCGATAATCCAGCAGAGATCTTTCCTTCCTGCGTCATTGCACTCTAATGTTCTACCCGAACCTCGATCCGGACGCCAAATCCAGGAAAGACAAGTCAAAGACCTTAGACAGGACCTCCAGGACACCCTGAGTCCTGATACAGCCTATGTTCTCTGTCCCTCAGCCTTAAGCCAATAGCAATTGTTAGCATACTTAGCATCCTTTATCCATTACCATCTATTAGCAGGCGTTAGCAGGTCTTCTCCTCCCGGAGGCGTCTTATAAATTGCAGGCCTGTTTATTCTGATCAGTGGCCGGCTGGCCTGCTCCATGTTGTATTATCATGCAGTGATGCTCCTGTAAGCTCTTAGGGGTTTATTTATTTGTGTTTGGACTCCGTTTACAGCTTGCGAGTGACCCCGCCCAGTTTTCACAAGTGCTCCCGACAGCAGGCCTGCTTAACAGCACCATTCGCAATTAACATACTATTAGCATAATATTAGCATGTGTGGATATGGGTGTTAATGGGCACAGAAAAATGCTTCAGAAATCAACTGGGTAATAACATACAAATCAGAGAGCAGGATGCAGGCGAGCCTCCCATCACACCACTTCGCCGAGCTGCTCTCCACATAACAATACAAACATGCAAATGTGCAGGACTGGATGTGTTTATAGGACTCCTAAGAATCATCACTGGCGAGAAATACTGGTGCGTCCAGGGTCGTCTTTTTTGAAAAAGCCGCAGCAGAAGTATGTGGACATGTCCCAGTTGAAACGACACAGGACCAGGAAACAGGAATGGACCAGCACTAATTAGTGACATGAATGCAGTGCAGTGTCTCTGGTAGGAGGAATGTCTTGTGAGGGATGGACTGTGGGCGGGAAGCAGTGGGCGGGACACAGTGGGCCGGACACTGTGGGGTATTGGATGGTCTGCAATGAGGCTCTGGGTGAACCCCACTGCCCTGTCAAGGGTGTGGTTGCATTTGAGTGCCGAATTAGTGTTTATTTGAGTTATCGGAGTGATACTAGAGTGCTGAGTTAGTGTTTATTTGAGTTATCGGAGTGATAGGAGAGTGCTTGAGTGGTACATTCTTGTATCTGGGATGAATAGAACTGGTTTGGTAGGTGTGTACGTAAACAGATGAATGTGTGTGCATGTGTGGCCTTGGTTGCATAGTACTGTGTGTGTGTGAGTGTGCATGCGTGTGTGTATGAGAGTGTGAGTGTGTGCGTGTGTGTGTATGTGTGCGCGGGTGTGTGAGTATATGTGTGTGTGCATGTGTGTATGTGTGCGTGGGTGTGTGTGTGTGTATGTGTGTGTGTGTGCTTGTATGTGTGTGTGCGCTCGTGTGTGTGTTCTCTCTAATCCCTCCTCTTCATGAATACATTAAAGGATGTGTGTGAGCGTCTTAAACTCTGGCGGCACAGTAGCACATCACATCCTCTTACCTCCTCTACATCATTAATGTCACTTCGTCTTCACTCCATCTCCAAACACCCACGGTACAAATCTGCACATGGCACTGCTGTCGCAAGCAGACCTATGGAACACACACACACACACACACACACACACACACACACACACACACACACACACACACACACACACACACACACACACAAATTCATAAGTGCACAAGCTGATGTCATAAATAAACAATAAGAATTATGCAATTTTTTGAATTCAAACATTTAAAATGTAAAAACATTTTCCTCTTTTCCTTCTTTCCCCTTTCCTACCAACACACACACACACACACACACACACACACACACACACCACTTCTAAAAGCACACACTGGCTGGCATTATAAAATCCCACTTTATTATTTTGTCATCTCTGTGTTGAATATAATAATAAAATATTACACAGTAATAGTTTCATCATTCGTTTGTAACTCTGAAGTGTTTGACAGTCACTGTGCAGAGGTTTGTTACACATTTTGAACTTGAAATATTAAGTGTAAAAATCCTGGAATTAAATTCATATGGGGAATTTGACGAATAATTTTTTTTTGTATCATGTTGAACTTACCAGCAAGGAGATAATTTCAGAACATTTGACCACAGACAAAGCTGTATTATTTCACATTTCTAAATATATCCATTACTAAACTATGTAATGGACTTTAATTAAAATACATGTTGCGTGTAGATTTCTAGTGGCAGAGCCATTGTAAGCACACTGTTTTGAATAATAACCCAAATATTTTATTCTGGATCTCAACTCGCCGTGTCACTGATTCAACACACTCCACTACACAAGTGGACAAAAGGTGAGAACTTGTGGACAAAGTGTATATTACACAAAAGAACTCGGGTTCCCACACTGCTTCTACATTACTACTACTACTAGACTACACTACTACTACTAACTACTACTAGACTACACTACTACTACTACTACTAGACTACACTACTACTAACTACTACTACTACTACTACTACGAGACTACACTACTACTAACTACTACTAACTACTACTAGACTACACTACTACTACTACTACTAGACTACACTACTACTACTACTACTACTACTACCACTACTACTACTAGACTACACTACTACTACTACTACTAACTACTACTACTACTACTAGACTACACTACTACTACTACTACCACTACTACTACTACTAGACTACACTACTACTACCACTACTACTAACTACTACTACTAACTACTACTACCACCACCACTACTACTACTAGACTACACTACTACTTCTACTACTAGACTACACTACTACCGCTACTACTACTACCTACTACTACCAGACTACACTACTACTACTACTACTACTGCTACTAACTACTACTACTACCACTACTAGACTACACTACTACTACTACTACTAGTAGTAGTTTAACTGGTTGGACACAAATACAAGCATTCATGTGGTCTATTATGAAATATAGAACTACACTTAATATCAAACAAATAAACTAAACAAGCCTAAAGACAACTACCACGTAATACTAACTACAGTCAGAGACAATTCAATGAACAAGGACATTAACATTTTAAATATATAGCAACACAGACAATCAAAGGTACGCAAAGCAAACCTACATACTTACAAACTATAGTAACTATACAATAGTAAGTGACAGTATAGTAACTATAGTATAGTAAGTGACAAGACAAACACAAAGCAAACAAAACTAGGAAAAGAGACTGCACTGAACACAAGATATACAAGACATAAACAAACAACCAACAGTAAAACTAGAATACTTAAGGTAGAAACTGCAAACAAAACGACAGGGGCTTCATGCAATGACCAACAAACTTTCACTAAAAACATGGAAAGAAATGGGGAGTTAAACTAGGCACAGGTGAATAGCACTAATGAGGAGGCGGAGATCAAGGACGGGGCATGAAGGCAGACACAAAAGGAAATTCAAAATAAAAGCACACATAAAAGGAAACCAGGATCAAAACAAGAAGTGGTGCAAGGGGGGACCGCATTGATGAGGAGGGGGTAAATGTGACAACTAGTATCTGGAAATATAAAACGCTCCTCAGGGAATAACTGCTCACAATGTGCCAGGGGAAACAGCCAGTTGGGAACGCCAAATGGTAAAGTTGGAATTCTCTGAATTCTCCACCAGCGGTCCGTTCTATAGAGTGACAAATTACCCATATACCCCTATTCTCCACATTCATGTCAGATGGTGAAAATTTCTTGCACTGGCTGGAATCAGATTTGGATCTCCTGCTCCTCAAACAACATTTTTGCACAGGATTGTGGGTAAGACAGCTCTTCTGTGGGTGGTCATGTTTCTGAGTCAAACTGGGCTTCTTGTCTATGTACTGGGGCACTGTGGGACATATTTTGGGCAACATACCTTTACCTAAAAACATAGGAGTGACTTTACACTGGGACTCTTTATACCAGAGGCAGGACCACACACCACACACGGAAAACGAATCTACAACAGCCCATGGAATAAATACAAAATCCATCCATGTGTCTGAATTCCAAATAAACTTCTAATACCAAATAGTGGTTTACTATTGCCAATTCCAAATTAGTTTAACATGCTATGTTTTGTGATGTAACTGTCCTAAACAATATAAAACATACTACTTCAATCCTGAAGTGTACAAATTCTCCCAATAAATCCCATCTGAAGCTTTCAGACCTGCCCTGTCAGAGTGCATGAACATTTTCAGTGTGAAAAGCTGAAGGATTTTGTATGTATTTCAGCGGTTTGTTGGAGCAGCTCTGCTGGGACTCAATGTGGGACGCTTGGTTGGTGCTGGTTCGTTGGTCTCCTGGGTAGCTGTTGGGATAAAGTGCTGGATGAGAAGAATGAAGACACACTGACGGAAGTTCTCAACACACTGCTGTCTTTATTAGCGCCTAAGTCGGCAATAATACTGAAACGTCAACTCAGAACAGATGGTGGCAACCCACGAGTTGGGTGATTTTTTTCCTTGATAAGAGTACATTAACTCCTGCTTTTTAATGTGGTATGGATAACATCAATAAAAGAAGAGAAACGAAATATACAACTTATATTACACTGTGTTATGAACAAAATATAAATCTATAACTCTATGTTATATTTACATAATTATCTCGATTTTTGTGATGGTAAGATAAGTTTTTAAGTATGTTTTTTTTTAACCATGTTTGCTTTGAGCTCCACACGACATTGATTGTCTTATCTATTTTTATTCATAATCAGAATCATCATCACCTTGTTGTGCCAGCTTAAATGATTGACAGCATGAGAGTGTGTTTGGGCAGGTCTACCGTCACTCAGCCGTGATTGACAGCATGAGAGTGTGTTTGGGCAGGTCTACCGTCACTCAGCCGTGATTGACAGCATGAGAGTGTGTTTGGGCAGGTCTACCTTCACTCAGCCGTGATTGACAGCATGAGAGTGTGTTTGGGCAGGTCTACCTTCACTCAGCCGTGATTGACAGCATGAGAGTGTGTTTGGGCAGGTCTACCATCACTCATCTGTGATTGACAGCATGAGAGTGCGTTTGGGCAGGTCTACCTTCACTCAGCTGTGATTGCGTCTCTGTTATCAGACTGTGTCTTCTTAAAGGGTCACCAAACGGTCACCAAAAGAGCGTGTGAATTGCTGTGGCACTAATGTGTGGCAGTCAAGACCACCCTCACCTGCAGTGGGTCACGTCACTGCATGGCTGTGTAGAGCTGGATATGTGTGTGTGTGTTTGGAGGGGAGGGGGGTGAGAACCCAGCTGCAGACTGAGGGATGCTCTACTAAGGTGTGGAACTCAAACAAAGTCATCACCTCCAGAACTGGAGGCCACAGAGAGGAAACACACAATATGACCACCCAGAGGAGCATGACTGCAGACAGGACTACATGTCCCACGTAACAGCCCCTCTGATTAGATCCGATTTACAGTTCTAGGTACGTGACAGATATGTGGTTTATACCTCTGAACTGAAATATAGTATGCTTACAAACAGTTGTAAGAATGCATCTGCTGTGACCAATGATATTCCACCAACTCTCAAGAGGACTACAAATCCCAGTAAACATCAGCCATGTTTTTTGTTCAGTGACAGTGGGGAATAATATAACTGTTAAATTTATCCTTGACAAAAGAAACAGAAAAAGGAGATAGAAAACTTCACATTATACATAAACCATTACAAATTACAAAATTAATAATAATAATAATAATAATAATAATAATAATAATAATGTTCGTCTCATGTTTTTTCTCTGAGTGTTCAGAGTCCTAGTGCTTTAAGACACGGGTTTGGAGTTCAGGAGATACACAGACGGTGGGAACACAAGCGAATAAAGCACCTCTCTCTCTTCCTTCAGCAGGTGACCGTGATCCCGTGTCCCAGAGATACCAGCCAACGGGCAGAACAAAGACGACCCAAACGCAACAAATGAAACCGGATCAAATAAAAAACCACAAAGAAAGCGCAGAGTCATTAGACTTACAAACCTACGAGCTAAAGAGAAACACTGTGTAGAGCACAGTCTGTCATAACGTAATCATTAAAAAAGAAAAAAACAGGAGAGGAAAAAATAAATTATACTGTACATTACTTACTAAACTTAGGAATAACGCTGACCATCCTTATAATTATTGTTAATAATATTATTACACTAGAGGCAGTCTGAATAAAAATAAAATATTCAAATACAAACAAAAACATGCAGAGTCCTAACTGCTCCTGCTTTAACAACGTTGTTAAAGAGTCATCAGAGTGATGTCATCATGGAGACCTAACGCAGATGGGCGTGGAGGGCGTGGCAAAACAAAACATCAACCAACAAGAAATGCAACACTGTTTTCCAGACAGGGCTAGAAGAGGGGCCCCCTGACCCCGCCTGTGCACCCTGGAGGGGGGACACGCTGGGGTGGAACGAGTCCTGCTCTGGGTCCTGCACTGGGTCCTGCTCAGGACCTTTTAGACTGTTGGGCGAGGCGTCCTGGACCAAGCTGGGAGATGAAATTTGTGTGGACACCGGTGAGAGATTCTCGCCCTGTTCCATCCAGACACGGGTGTGATTTGTGTTCCAGCAGAACCCAGATGGAGAGGAGACAGGCATTCCCTCTCTACGCCTGCCTGGGAACCTGGGGCTGAGGGGCGGGGAATGCCAGGCCAGCCGTCAATCAAACTGCTGCCATGCCAACAGAGGCCACACAAGTGCAGTGGGAGGCAGAGGGAGGTGGAGCTATCGCACGCTATACTGCACCCCCTGCAAAGAACGCAGGAGAGAGACTGATAGAGCAATACATGTGAACAGAGGGAAAGAGAGATTGATAGAGTGATATATGTGAACAGAAGGAAGGAGAGATTGATAGAATGATATATGTGAACAGAGGGAAAGAAAAGGGAGAGTTAGGATGGAAGGTTCTGTGGAGGATGACGGATGGCAGTGATATTGTGGAGAGGTTCTCGTTCTCATGCCACACACACACACACACACACACACACACACACACACACACACACACACACACACACACACACACACACACACACACACACACACACACAGATGTTGCTCAGTGCTTGGAGGTTCCCCTGGTAAAGTGAGCTCTGTGAGCAGGAGCAGGGGATCTAGAGGTCCTCTGTTCTTTATGTCGTGTTGGCCACTGACCCCCCCCCAGGGATCTCTCTCTCCTTCTCTCTCTTTCTCTCTCTCCTTCTCTCTCTGTTGCTCTTGGAATAGAGCACAGTTCTCTGTGCTCTCCCTAATGGCAAAAACAGTCTGTTCAGGGGCACCGAGGGGCGGAGGTTTGGGGGTCTGGACACAGCAGTCTGGATCTTCGTTTGAGTTCTCATAGGAATCTGTGTTTTTTCTCCACTCCTGCGTATAAGGACTATTCATGGACACAAAAGCTTCCAGATATCCAGCACTGTATCTGTCTGCACTCAATAAAACATACAAATCAAACCAAAGACAAACACACACTTAGCAACGGCCACTTACAACAACAAAAACGTGAACTCTGACCACCCTTTCATTTAAAAAACAAAGAAATGTAACTCTCTCTTACTCTAACACACACACACACACACACACACACACACACACACACACACACACACACACACACACACACACACACAAATAGTTCTTCTGTAGCCATCTCTTTTTGATAGCCATTGTCATATCAGTGGATGCTAAATGAGGTTTGTTCCGTGTCAGATGTGGACAAGGAGTGATGCAGGAATCTTGGCAGTGCCACACACACACACACCCCTGTGAGAGAGCTCCTCCACCCACAC